>NW_002987028.1:363834-384410 GCF_000006295.1 Pediculus humanus corporis
GTTTAACTAAATCGATATGAGTGTATACACATGAAGATTTAAAAGACATCCACAGGAAATTGAGCAAAGTAAAAATTACAAAAAATTATTACTTAAAATCAAAATAAAATTTTACTGTGAAATGTCTAAGTAAGGCAACATGTAACAAAAAATAAAAAATTAAAGTAATTCATCTAGCAAATTTACACATGGCTTCAGATTTATTTCAAAGAAATTAACAAAAATTTTAAAACCGACTGATGTGATATAAACTCTTGGTAGATAAATTATGGTCTGTATTTTCTCAAATATAAACTTTTTGTTCCTGTTAGTACTTAAAACACACCAAGCAAACAAACAAAATCACTTATTTCAAAGAAAATTCCAAACTATACACACATATTAGCTAAATTAATTAGAAAAGCAAACATAATTAAAAATTTAATGAACGAAAAATTAACAGATTATACACCTTTTTTTTAAAAATTCAACAATTTTTTAATATTAGTTACTTTAAAATATTTTATAATTAAAAATAAATCACACAATTATAAAAATTACCAATCATTACACAATTAATCGATCCCACGATATATATATATATATATATTAAAAAGACATTTTTATTACCGTTAAAAACAAAATAAAAGGTAAAACCAAAAATAAAAAGACACACACACATTCTCACACCTACAAATTTTCCAAATAATCAAGTAAAAAATTGAAGCCGTTAAAAATTTTAAATACTAAATCTGTAATGATGACCTTAACAAAAAGGCTTACACATAGCGTCTTCATGGCTTCCATTAAAAAAAAAAAAAAAAAAAAAAGGGAAAAAAAAAATACGAAGGCACAATTTTTTCTTAGGATAACCTTAAAAATTTTAACATTATGATGATATCCAATAAATATATATGTAATAACCCATGGAAAATAATTTTATATTTAAAATTTGCAGCAAAATATATATATGCAATTGCATGCCGCTGTATCGAAGCGGATGAGAAACGAAGCCAAACAATAAACGCCGACACACAAAATCTAACGAGAAAAATCCCTTAAAAAATTTAGAAAAGCAAAGCAATTGAAGAAAATAATTTTTACTTACAGGGCTAAATTCTAGATATTGATAAATTTATTTCTAAACTTGTATGAAAAATTAAAATAAGCTTGGCACATCCCAAATACTTTGCGATCAAAAACACCTTAAGTCAAAGAGACGTGGACGTATCCGATCTCCTTCCACGTTTTAATATATATATGGACGTTCGCGCGCCAATATATTTTTGAAATGCACACAAGATAACAATAGACTCAACTTATCGAAATCATCTTTTAAAATTCTTAATAAATAATCTTTTTTACTTTATTTGTTATTATTAAAAAGATGAATTAAAGAAAAATATATTTATTAAACGTAAGTAATAATAATAATTCTTTAGAAATTTTAAAAAATCAAAAAAAAAAAAAAAATCAAAATGGAAGCCATATTGAATAAACAAAAAAATAAATATTTTTAATAAACAACGTTTATTTTTTATAAAAGCTAACGTAAAACATTATTATTAATCTCTTAGATTTTTCTTTTTCTGTTGTTTTCAGTCATTTTAAAAAGATTTTTTTTTATTATAAAATTTAATTTAATTTATTTTAAAATTACATTGGCAAGAAATAATAATAATAAAAAGGATGAGTTAACTAACGAACGAACGAACGAGTTGACATTAAAAAATTTATAACACGAAAACAAAAAAAAACATAAAATCAAAATAATCTATCTAGTATGTAAAAAAAAAAAAAAAAACGCATAATTTTTGAGATCTCTACAAATAATTTCGGTTTTAAAAGTAAACCAAATAATAATCAATCCTGATCGATTGATGGTACGCCATTTTATCTAAAAATTTAAACGAGTTCTTCAATATATATGTTTTGAAAAAAAAAATATTTTGGCTTTTATTAAACGTTTTTAAATATTATATATTTGGTTTACTTAACTCCGAAAATCAGTCATAATTGTATAAATTGTATGATAATTTATTAAATTCGGTTTTCATTTAAATTTTTTACTAAAAAAATTAAGTCACCTACATATATAAATGGCTATCTTACACCAAAATAATTCTTTTTTTTAAAATAAATTTATTCATCCCTTAATATATTTTTACAATCATGAGCAGTCTTATAAATTTTCTTTTCTCTCTCTTTCTCTCTCTCAAAACAAAACATTGTTTTCTCTCTCATTTGATAGAAAAATTTCAAGAAGAATGTTTATTTTTTTTAATCATGACAATTGGTTGCCCTCCAAATTTATCTATTTCTGGTGATATCGTTCCTATTTGTAGAGATGGCCACGTTTTATTGATTTTATTTTGTTTCTGTAATTACAATGATTAAATTTTCTTTTTTTTTTTTTTTTTTTTTTTTAAATATTAACAACACTCATACATAAATTATGTACATTTGTATTCCTTTAAATTTACAATTAATAACTTTTCATTAAAAAAAAAAAAATTAATGCTCTGTTGTTAATTATAAGCAATTTACAAAAATACAATTAATATATTATTATTATTAAGATGTTAATTAATTAAAGGATAATAAATTATTAAGTTAATAGATTCCATAAATTAATAATAATATATATTTTTGTTAGTTTATTATTATTTTGGTTACATTTTTACAAGTTAATTTTTTACAGGGAATCATTTTGAAAAAAATTCAGGGTTAATAAAAGGGTTTTAAAAATCGATAAATTTATTTAATAATAAGTCGTCGAATGAAAAAAAAAATATTACTATATGTTAAAAATAAAATCTAAGGTTATTATTTATCAAAAAGCCTCATATTAATAAAAAAAAAATTGAATTGCAGACCTAACGTCATCAAATGTTTGGGTAATTTTAAATTACTCTCACTGTTGTCAACATAAAATGAATGTTAAAAGGACAATGAGTTATCATTTGATAAATATTTTGCTGAATTTTGTTTTAAATAATAATAGTTGTGAGATTATAAGTTTTTTCCTTGTTTGTTTGACGTATATCAACCACCATCACCATCACCATCACCACCACCATCGCCATTGCCATCATCATCATCATCATCAGGTTAATAAATGAACCCAAATTAAATCCTTGTTAGTTGAGACTTTGACAACATAGAAATTTAAAAAATATAATTAATAAGCATAAAATGCATACAAACCCAAGGATTTAAATTTTTTTTTATCAATGTATACCCAAAAATATGAGCTTTTTTTTTATATCTTTCGTAAGAAGATTCCAATATGTTATTCCCAACATCCATTAATTTTCTATAATCAATTTGATTATTTCTAACCTCAATTTGTGTATTTTTCTTATCATTTTTTCCTCCATCGTTACCATTTTCACCTTTAGCTATACGATTTCTAGTATTTAATTTATTTAAAAGTCTTCCACGGACCGTCTTTCTAAAATCAGCAAAAAATAAATTTATTGTCATTTTATTTATTATTATTATTATTAACGACAAATGACAATGGGTTATCGTGAGAAATGCTGAGGAATAATAGCCTGATGGCATGGCTGGCTAGCTAGCCTGGCAAATTTTAACAGCTCCGTGGTTCAAGGTTCTTGTTCACGTTTTCAACATGCTTAACCTGAATGATAAAACAATTCTGTCGTAATTTTTTCAAAAAAAGAAAATCTAACCCTCGATGGAAAATGTCGGAAAATTTTTAAAAGTAATCAATAAACTTACTTGCTCGTGAACAATGGAGTGTGTCCACAAAAATTTTGTAGATAATCTAAAGGACATTCTCGATCGCAACAGTCTTCTGTTATTCTTGCTTGTACACTTCCTCTACTTACATGACCTGAAAAAAAACATAATTTTTTTGTTTAAAAAGGATATAAATTGGCTGTGTGTGTGTGTAAAATAATGGTACGTACCTAAATCAGGAGATCCCACGATACCATCGCATGCTTCAACTATCATGGTCGTCAATGCGTTTCCACATATTTGAATTTTATCCCTTTGCGAGTTCGTTTCATTTTTTTTATTCGTTTCTTTTATTTTATTATCATCAGGTATGTAATGACATAATGTTTCTGTCGTTAGGTACAATGCGATTAGCACCCTCGCGACTGTTGATGTTTTGACTTGCATGCTACTAAAACAAAAACGTTGACTTCAGACAAACACGTAAAAATAATTTTTGTAATTAAAACAAAACATTTTAAAATCTACAATCATTTTATCACTGATAAGAAATTTATTTCCCATACCTGAAACGATCCCGAACCTTAGGTTTAACCGAAAAAAATTAAAAATAAAAACAAAAAAAAAAAAAAAACTTACGTGATTTTTTTCTAATTCATTTTGTACATAATTTTTTTTTTTTTATAAATCGAACATCAAACGATCGATACCCGCAAATTAATAATAATCGATAACATTTACCTACGATATAAACTATTAATAATAATGATAATAATAATAATAATAATAATAATAATAAAATAATAATTCGCGAAAAAAAAAATTAAAATTGGGTTGGGTTGAGTAAAAAAAGTAAACCAGGTTTTCACCGTCACCATTGTTTTCGATTGCCTACGTTTCGATATATCGATAATTATCGATAAATATTTTATTATTATTAACATTTTTCATGTCTGAGTTCGAAGTACAAATTTTTTTTTTTTCATTAAAAGAATTTAAGTCGTCCATATTTAACACAAAAAAAAAAAAAAAAAAAAAAAACAAAAATTTTTAATTTCAATTTAAAACAAAATTTTTTTTCCTCTCGATTGTTTTGAAAAAGGCCCCCACTCCCTTCCCCCTCCGCCCCCCGAAATATCACACAATAAAATTTTAAACAAGTTTTAACAAAAAAAAAAAGAAATTTTGTTAATTGAAAACAAACAACAATCGATTTATTATTAAATACATAAAATTTTAATTTAATCGAAAAACCTTTTGAGAATTTGTTTGGTTGTTTGTTAATGTTGAGACGATTGTTTATAATTTCCAGAAAGTTCGATCATTTGCTATCGATCGTTAATTTGTTTACAAATCAATGTTATTTATTTATTTATTATTATTGTTGTTGTTGTTGTTGTTTTGGTTGTTTCATATTGAAATTTAATCGCGTTAAATAATCGTTAAAGTAAAAAAAAAATTTTACGAGGTTTATAAAAAATGGCGGTACAAAGGATTGAATTACGCGAATAATAATAATCCTGTCGGTATTTTATTTAAATAAATTTTTTTTTGTTTTAAACGACAGCAAAATTAAAGATAATAAAATTAAAGAAACAAAAAAATTTATTTCGTGACGTCATAAAAATTACGTAATAAAAATTTATTTAACTAATAAATAAATAAAATCAAAATCGTTCGACGAATAAAAATTTAGTATAAATATAAATATTTAATTTTTATATATTTTTCTGTTTTACATTAATTGTATAAATGTCGTAATAATAATAATAATAATAATAATAATAATAATATGATTTGCTGTCGGTTTAAATTTGCTGTCGTTAAAAAAATTGTCTAATAATAAATTAAAAATAAAAAAATTCTCGTTCGAATACATTTTATTTATTAATTTTTTTTTAAAATTTTCTCTTGTTCCCCCCTTCTCCCCCCTTTTTCCTCCCGCTTCTTCCCTTATTCTCCTCCCCATTCACCCCCCTCATCTCCCCATTTTTCGTACCTTTTTTTAAATTCGATTCGGACTTTTATTTAAAAAAAAAAAAAGTTTAAAAATAAAAATGAATAAATTTTTCTTTTTTCCCCATAAAACTCTTTGAAATCTCATCATCATCATCATTATTATTATTATTACTATTATTATTATTATAATTATAATTATTATTATTATTATTATTATTTGGCATAAACCTTTAAACTACCGGTTTTTATTAATGTTATAAAATTTAATGTAGAAAAATAAAAAAGAAAAAAAATCTCTCCCCACGTTTTAAATTTTTTTTATTTCGCCGGAAAAATTTCGGGTTTTAATAGTAATAATAATGATGATGATAATGATGATAATAAAACGAGGAATTTCCGATGGTTTTATATACGTTAAAACCTTGGCTTATACGCGTATCTAAATTTATTCGGTTAGTTTTTACGTTGATAACCTTAACAATTAATAATTAAATAAAATTGAATCGAATTTTCTTGTCTCCCTTTTTTCTCCCTCCCCCCGCACACGTTTGAAAAATAATTCCCCTTTCATTAAACCACGTTAAAAAAAAATAAATTTAATTGGGGAGACCGCAAAAAAAAAAAAAACGAAAAGAGAAGAGTGTAAAAAAAATTTGCGAAAATAAAATAAAATCAAAAAAAAGAAAATTACCATGAAAACAAATTGAAATTATCCACATGAAAAATATAAAATTTTCCTTTTTTCCTTTTATTATTATTATTATTATTACACTTTTTTTAAAAAAAAAAAAAAAGAAAAAAAAAGTGGAGACACTTTGAATTTTCTATACAGAGAACTGCACAACGATTCAAAGACGACTGATTTATTTTCTAACCATAAGTTAATAAAATTTTTTTTTTTTTTTTATCAAAACTCTTCCTTTCACACGTTACGTATCATTTTAATTCTAATATTTTATTTATACAATAAAAACAAATTCTTTTCTTCCAATCGTTATCGATTGATTGATGACGTCATCAAATTTTTTAAAATCCGACAAATATCGTACAGGTAGTAAATAAAGAAAACCCTCCGGTCGTCGTACGTTTGAAAAGAAAAAAACAAAAATGGCGTCTGGTTAAACTTCTATGGAGAGGAAAGGAAAAACCGACAGAAATTTTCTTATTTGGGAGGAAAAAAAAATTTTTTTCAAAAGAACAACGTTCTGGAAAGAACTTCCGACGTGTTTGTATATATATATCAAAACAATTTAACAAGAATCCGTCAAAACAATAGATAAAATATTTATTTTTAAAAAATGGGCCGTTATAAAAAAAAAAAAAAATCTTCTTTTTTATTATCAATATTGCACTTTGCACCTACGACAGGCTAAACATTGTAAAAAAAAAAAAATTTAAGAGCGATGATCTATATAATAAATTATTATTAATGTCGTCAATGATGCTGATTCGGCATCCGTTAACGGTAAATAAATAAAACAAAATGGCGGCGGTCAAATTATTTATTTATTGTATTGCAAACCTTTTACTCATCCCGTTCGTTAAATAATTTAAAAAAAAAAAAAAAAATTTCGAAATTATTTATAAAAAAAATTCTATTTTTAGAATTTGTTTGTACGGTTGTTTGTTTGTTTGTTTATTTGTTTGGTCTAGAAAATTTTATTGTCAAACACTTCATATTTCATACGCAAAAAAAAAAAAAATGTCTGTCTGTGTCTCAATTTACTAACATTGCAAATTTTCCCACTCGTTTCATTTTTTTTTCGACCCTGAATTAGAATAAAAAAAATAATTTTATTATTATTATTATTACTATTATTATTATTATTATTACTATTATTATTATTATTATTATTATTATTATTATTATTATTAATTAAACAAAAAAATAGAGAGGGCTTTCGCTAATAATAATTTTTTTTAAAGCCAACCGGAAATGATTTCTCCAGTGACTTTGGATCGTCCGCGTGATGAATCAGCGAGCGGTGACCTACTGCCCTTAATATCGAGACTTGTAAACTTGTTGTTTTCCTCATTTTCATCAGTTTTCATTTCCGGTTTTTTAATTATGGGAATCGGCGGTGTCGGCGGTGTCATTTCATCCGTCGGCGGTGATTTTTGAACCGGCGAAGTAGTAATAGATTTGATCGACATTTGACGAATTATGGCGGCGACGGGTTCGAATTTTTTAACATCTTTCAACGGACTTTCGATTGATACCACCGTTGGTATTACGTCATTTAAAGATGGCGGTGATTGTATGGAAATCGATGACGTTCTGAAACAAACGATTGATTTTTTTTTTTGTTTTTTTCTTCTTCTGGGTGGGAGGGGGTGGTAATCGATACCCTACTTTTTTTCTTGTTTGATTTCGTTTTCGACCGTTACGATCGTTTCATTTTCATCTTCTTCTGACATTTTAATTATGCAATCTTTCGTTTCTGTACCTTCTTTTGATGGTATACTTATTAGTTTCATTAGTTTTGAATTTGAGCGGGATTGTGGTCTCGGTCTGACTATGGAAAAGTCTGTAGTATCATTTGGTGGTTGTTCTTCGTCTTTCTTTCTTTCCTCCTCTTCTTCTTTCTTCTCTTCTTCTTTCTTCTCTTCTTCTTTCTTCTCTTCTTCTTCTTTCTTCTCTTCTTCTTCTTTCTTCTCTTCTTCTTCTTTCTTTCCTTCTTCTTCTTCTTTCTTTCCTTCTTCTTCTTCTTCTTTTTTCTTCTTTTCTTCTTCTTCTCTTTTCCTTTCTTCTTCTTTTTTTTTAGCTTCTGCTTTTGCCTGACAATATATATAAAAAATTTGTAACGCGATTGAAAACTTTACCTACCGTCGAAGAATGTGTTAATTTTACCAATTCTTCCGCATGTTTTTCTTCTTCAATTTCTTCGTTGATTATTTTTTCTTGTTCTGCAAATTCTCGAGTTATTTTAATTCTGCTAAATTTCGTGTAAGCAATACGAGCAGCCGGAGCCATTTGTAAAAGTTGAGGATTATATTGGACAAGTTTTTCAGGATCCAAAGCTTCGGAACTTGAAAGTTTTTCGATGATGTACCTGAAAATATTTATTTGTATTTTTTTCTCTTTTACACCAACTGACATGTACATAATGATAATAATAATAAACCTTCGAACGCTTTGTTTGGCCAATCTTTCTCTTCTTTCTTCCGAGGATCCGATTAAATTTTTCTGATAACTCGATTTTCGGACTATGGTATTCCAATCTTGTTTTTTAGATTTGTTTCGTTTTCTATTAAATACTTTTGCTATTTTACCAAATATGTCTAACGAATCTTTATCGGATGATAAAAATTCATGAATTATTCCTTCGACAATTCCAATTCTAAAATCTTTCTCCAACCGTCTTTCCATTATTTTTCCCTTTTTGGTCACTAAAAAAGACAAAAACCGGATAGAAATTAGTTATGTCGTCGGTAATAATTATTATTATTATTATTAATTAAACATTTTAAAAAAAAAATGGGATAAATAAAGCTTTGAACGGATCATTACGATGACGTATAAAAAAATTACATAACTAAATTAATAATAATAATAATAATTACGGCAAAAAAAAAGAAAAAGATAAAAGTTTGAACTTGGTGTCACGTTTTTTTTTTTTTTTTTCTCTTTTCGTATTCAATAATAAAATCTTCTTTTTGTTGTGCGAGGTTGAGAGTAAATATTAATAACAATTAATTTCGTTGGGGAAAAGGGGGGAAAGAGGGGGAGGGGAAGGGAAAAAGAGAGAGAAAAAAAATTTAACCTAAATTTTGATCCGGATTCATTTCCGGCGTTTTCATTCCGTTCGCTCTTAATATATGTACTAATTCATATCTTAAAGACGATATATCCTGTCTTATTTCTATGACGTCATCTTCCGTTATACCATAATCGCATCTCTTTCGTTGTTCAGCCGTTACGTATCGTGCAATTAAATTGTTCATAACCAATTCGTGACGTTTTCGAGCTTTGTCCATCGATTTGACCTATAGATTAAAGAGAGATTTTGCTGTTGTTGTCGTCAAAAGAAAAAAAAATCAGTCGACAATACCTTAAAAGAATCCGCTGTGAGATTTTTTTCCGTTTTAAATATTCTTAATAATGTTTTCATTGTCGGTAGTAAATTAAATGGCGGCGGTAGTGTGTCCCCATCATCGAAATAACTCATCCATAAATGACTCCTAGCAAATTTCCATTCGATATCGGATCTTTCCTGAAAAATTAAAATACCGCAAAATTATTATTATTATTCTTTCTTCCCCCCCCCACCGTTTTATTCGATCATGACAAACCGATATGATTTGATATGAATTTGACATCATGGCAATCAACATGTTTAAAAGAACAATTATGTTGATGACGGAATAACAACCGAAAAGTAAAAGACTCCAAAATCTCGTAAAACTATTTATACCGACTAAATCGAATGATGTTAAATCAACCAAACCGAAAGATGCCCAAAATAACGATTGAGATGTTTCGAAAAGGCTAAACAAACAAACAAACAAAAATTTTAGGAAAAAGAAAATCGTTTTGGAAAATTTACTCTAAAAAAAGAAAATTTTACTTTGCGAATCTTCTCCAAACTGTACAAGCTTTTTCATTATTATCGAAATCAGGTTCCAGCGTTCCATCCTCTCCGAAACATTTAACCTTTTCCAAATTCGAATAATACCATAGTAATTGATTAATACCACAACCGAAAGCCACGAGTACCAACATGTATATAAAAAAAAATTTCAATATGTCTATTATCATTCTTCCGAGTGATATTTGTAGCGGCCCGAGATGAGGATTCACACTGAACACGTGTACCAATTTTAAAAAACTGGAAAAATAAATAATAATTAAAACTATTTCCTACAATTTAAAAAAAAAAAAAAGGTTTAAGGTACCTTAATATCATTCCACCGGCAAATGCACCTTCTGATAACAACATCGGATCAAACGGATGCCACTGTTCTCGGGGTATATACGGATCGAGTCCTAAATTCGATTCTCTCTAAGCATCGTTTAAACAAAACAATTATTATTATTATTATTATTATAATAAAAAGTAAATTTGAACAAATCAAATCTCACCATGACGATATAAATGGCGGTAAATCTCAAACCAATCCAAACGAGATAAAAACAATTTGTTATGAAATCTACAATGTTCCACAAATCCGCCATGTATTCTTTTAAACCGTTTGTCCAAAGTGCTCTCACTTCGCTATATATTAAACCTAAACGAGAAGAAGGTTCGTGCATGATTCGAGTGTTTGTCGGTTGTACACGATCAGGTACTTACTTATAATGTAAAGATAAAGAGCACTTTCGACCACTCCAGGCCACGATCCTCTTTCTTTTCTTTTCCATTCGGCTAATACGTCATGTAACCATTCGATTTCCATGGCTAACAATTCTAAAAATGTGTTTTCTGCTCTCTGAGAAGCCAAACCTAACAAGACTGTATAACAAAATGGCGTTAAATAATTTCTTTTTTTCTTGGTACAGGACTAAGGTAGAGGGGAGGAGGACTTACGTAGAAAGAATGCATAAGATGATGAATGAAAAATAAATTTAACGAAAGGTTTTTTAACGAAGAGACCCATTTTAGAATTTGGTGCTATCATATAAATGCAACTGTAAAAGGGAAACAGGCAAGCCAACTTGAGAACGTCAGTTATTTGTCTCACTGTACTTTTCCTACGGAAACCTGGTAAACCATCGTACCATATCGATGCTAAAAGTTGTTGAACGTTCGGATGAGCAACAAACTACAAAAGAAAAACAAATAAAAATTTTCCTGGTGATAAATTTTGTATAAAAAAAAAAAAAAAAGTAAAGTAAAACCTTTTTCTGTTTGTATTTAATGGCCAATTTTAATCTTTCCAGCGTGTGTCTTTCTCCAGGTTCCCAAATATCACCGTTTGGATTATAATTTAACATGACTTCCAATTCGCCTGATGTTCTTGCATGGTCTAAAAGAGCTGTTGCAAAATCTTGAGTAGCTTGTCTCATTTCCTGTTAAAAAAAATTTTCTTTTTAATTTCGTTTGTTGTCGTTTGTCGTTTGTTGTCGTAACGACTGATATTAACATTATACTCCGATCGATATTCAGCTTCGCAATAACTCAAATTTTTCAATTCCCACGACAATTCGAAAGCTGTTAGTAATGGATCACGTGACGATAATGATATCAAAGATGATGAACTTAATGCTTTGTATGCATTGATCCTAGCTTGCGAATGCCTGAGCGAATCTGCTTCGGAAGATGCAAGACATTCATCGCATCCGCACCTGGATGGAAAATATGACGTCAAAATTTTAGGAAAAATAATTTCCCACGGTGTGGCATGGCGGGGGGAAAGAGTAAATCACGTGACAATAGGTAATTTTTTTGCCACACTTTCGTCTTACCTCACGTTATGCGGTCTTGGTAATGTGGCACCCCTGTCGAGTAATATTTTTAATATTTCATAATTATTAGTATGAGCTGCCAAAATAAGAGGTGTGATATCTGGTGTGAAAGTTGCCGATGCAGAATCGACTGCTTCCCAACTCTGTGTGATACCACAAAAAAAAAAGTAATAAAAGTAAAATTACAACATCCTTTGGAAAATTTTTTATATATTAGGGAGTTGTTTGGACGTGGAAGAAAAACGACGTTCCGGTTCCGGTTTTAATAAAAAAGGTTAAACGTCGTCCTTCGCTATTACGTTAAAATGGCGTCGATCCGGAACAACTTACGTATGGTTCTCCATCAACGTGTATTTTTTCTTCCCATTCTAATAAAACTTCTACGGCTTCGACGAATTCTTCTTTGATAGCATGAAGAAGTGCATCTTTAACTTTTATGTTTGATTTCAATAAAAATTTTATCAAATCCATATTTTCATTTTCAATGGCGGTCACCAAAGCTGACCTTCTTAACGAATCCGTGCAATTAATGTTAAGTTCATCGGGTCGATCTTCGAATTGTATCAATAAGCTAAACATATAAATTAAAATTATATACTTTTACGGAAAAATCCAAAATTATTATTATAAAATAATAATAATAATTCCCATTGTGAAAAAAAAAAACAAACACTTTCAGAATTTTCTCGGCTGACGCGAAGGCGGATGACGAGGAGGCGGAGGAGGTAGAAGGGGAGGTAGGGTAATCCGTGATATATTTTTCCGGTTTTCTTTTTTTCATTTTTTTCTTTTTCTGTATATACTCCAGAGAATAATAAGAAATGCCTACGTTAAAAATATCATCATCATCATCATCATCACTTACTTTTCTTCATTTTACTACTTATGTTTAACTTATGGGAAAAAATTCCAGTTTTTTTGAATTTAAAAAAAAAAAAATTTTTTTTTGAGGAAAAGTTTTTATTTTTTTTATTTTTAAAGAATAATTCTTTGGTGAATTCTTTTCGGTTAGACGTAATCTTATTTGTAGTCATTTATATAAATTTAAGACGTCACGGATATGACGTCATTTTTTTTTTTTAAATTACGACTCGAGTATATAAATTTTGTAAGGGTTAAGATTATTTTTTAGTGTATATTATGTGAAATAAATAATTAAAATAAATTTAAAATTTTTTTTGGTAATTGATAACGGATTGATATTCTAGAACATTCTAGAATTTATTCTAAGGTTGAATGATACAAACCTTCTCAAAGTTGGTATATCTCCTTTTTCGGCACATAATAAAAATTTTTTTTCTGTCGGTGTTAAAAATGTTTCTGCTAATGCGGATAAGTTATAATCGCAAGAATCTTCGAGATCTTCGATGGATTTCTTAAAAAGTTCTTCTCTTGATTCCGTCACTTTCATTTTCGTTTTACAAAAAAAATTATTATTATTATTTAATTATTAATTATTAATTAATAACACGTTCGATGTAATAATTCTTCGCCAAAAAAAAAAACGGAAGAACAAGTTAAAAAAAAAATGTCCGAACGACTAAATAATTTATTAAAATTGTTAAAATTTAGCAACAACTTTACAAAAAAAAAAAAAGTCTTTAAGCTCATTAAAGGTTTTTTATTAACGAGGGGTTTCCCAAAAATTCCCTCCGCCCCCCTCCCCACCGAACATTTACATCCAATTTTTTTTTCTATTACTAAAAAAATATTATTATTATTTTTTAACATCCCCTTATAAATAAATTAAAATTTTTTTGTAATTTAAAGGGAGAAAAACCGGAAACGACGATAAATGTCGATCCCTCAACGAAATTTTATAATAATGATAATAATTAATCGAAAGGGTAAATGGGAAGGGAGGGAATAGGGAGGGGGTAGGGGGAAAATTCGTCCTTGGTTTAGGTTTTTAAAAAATTTCAAAGGTTTCCTTTCAAAGTCGTTGAATTTTTTTTTTTTTTTTTAATATATTTTCGGGACGTGAATGAAATGTCGTAGTTAATGTAAACTCCTTCCCCACGCGACTTCCTTCCTTTAAAAAAAATTTCCCTTTTACGTGTTTGTTTGCCTTTGTTTGTTTGTTTGCTTGTTTGTTCGAACGAAAGGTGTTAAAACCATTATTTTTAATAAAAATATTATATTTCGTCGTAGACAATTTATAAACCGTATTTACAACTTACCTGCGTAATAATACGTAATTATTATTATTATTATTATTATCACGATAAAGATTTCGAAAGAAGGATAAATAGTAATAATAATAATAATAATAATAATAAATAATATTTATTTTTATAATTTATTAAATTTAATAATACATAAATTTTTGTTAAATAAATATATTTCGATGTTTACATACAAACAATTTTTTTTTCACCCTTTTCTTCCCCTCCCCTTTCCCTTCCCTCTTCCTCACCCCCTTCTCCTCCTTCCCTTTCCCTGCGGGAAATTTTTCCACGTTAAAAATTTGTCGAAACTGGAAAAAATGGCGGAGTTAACTTGTTGTGAAATTTCACGTTTCCAAAATCCGTTAAATATTTCAAATTATGAATCCGTGAAAATTTTTTCGGAAAATATTCCGGGTATTTTTTAAAATAATAATTTGGAGAAATGATGACGTCATCCTCTGGAATTTTCCAATCGTCGTCGTCTTCTCTTTTTTTTTTCATTTTCCCATCCAATTTCTCATCAACAACGATTCTATCATCATGATTTTTTTTATTCGTGTTATTAATATTATTATTATTTCCACCATTCAATGTTTTCCTTTTCATTCTCATGATGTTATTATTATTATCATCATCATCGTGATAGTATTCCTTAACATCATCATCATCGACTGGAGAAAATTGATCATCGTTTTTCAATTTTGAAATCGACTCGTTTTTTTCATTCGATTCGTAATCGGGAAAAAATGGCGACGACATGATTAATAAATTATTATTATTATTATTATCCGGCGGTCTAAATTCTCCAAATCTTTCGAAAGGATCTGGAAAACGATCGGATTTTCCGATTCCAGTTTCGAACGACAAATAATAACAATCCCGATGATATTTTCCAAATTTTTTATTACATTTTAATAATTTTTTTTTTAATTTTCCACGTCCGAATCTCATAAAATTTGAATCCCTTTTTCCAAAACGTATAAAACTTTCTCGCGCGCTTTTTCCACTACGTAAATAATTATTATTATCATCATTTAAATTTGAATTCGATTCGTCGAACGGATACATTTCCAATTTTTTAATTGATTTTCCAAATCTTATAAAACTATCCTGAGTTCCTCTACCGAACCTTATAAAACTATCTTTCATCCCTCTGTTAAACCTGGAAAAATCTTTCATGTTCGATTCTTGTTCCATTTCCGAGGGTCCCCCACTTCTTCCAGCATTTCTTCCAAATCTCATAAAATTTTTATCTAATATGCTTCTTCTCGTGAGTACGTCATTTCCGGTTCTTTTATTAATCAATATCCGAGTGTATTTTTCATTATTGTTGTCTCCGTTCGGTTTCGTATAAAATTCCAAAGGACCATCAAATTCTAATAGAAAAAAATTTATTTCGTTATTATTATTATTATTATTAATTTAATTTTTAAAAAAAAAATTTTCCGAAGTTTCAAACTTTTTATTTAATAATAAAAATCACCAGGGGGTGACACGATGAAGGGGAGAAAAGGGGAGGAAAAGGGGGGGGACTTTGTAAAAAGTTAAAAAGGCGATTCGGTCACCAACAAAACCTGACCTCACGATGACCTTTTGTCACAAGGGTAATAAAATTAATAATTACCTTCCGACGATTGAAACCTTTTAGAATTTCCGTTATCTGAATTTTTCAAACCGGAAATGGCATATATGGCATGACTTTGTGATCGATGTAAAGTTATAACCAGAAGTAAAATTATTAATATTTTATTCATTCTAATTTTACCTGTCAAAATAAAATAAAATTATCATTATTATTATTATTAAGGCTCCCACTTTTTTTTCCAATTTCCTGTTTTCACGGGAAAAAAAAAAGTTTTTCCTTTTTCCTTTTTTCCTTTTTTAATAAAAAAAAAGTTACAAGATAATAAATTTGGGGAATAGAGTGAGTGTGTAAGTGTGGAAAAATTTTTTAACTGACGTTTTAGGAAATATGGCGGCGGTGGTAAAAAAAAAAAAAATTTACAACAGATAATTTAATAAAAAAATAAAATTTCTGACGTTTGCGATGATGATGATGATGATGATAATAATAATAATAATAATAATAATAATAATAAATAATAAACAACAACAGCGAGTCAATTTGTTGCAAAAAAAATTTTTTTTTCGTTTTTAACGTTTAAAAAAAAATTCGTAATAAAATTATTATAATTATTATTATTATTTAAATAATTCCACGTGTAAAATAAATAATTCTAAATTTCCATATTCTTATTTTCCATAATTTAAATTCGAAAAAATAATAATAATAATAATTATGAAGGGAAAAAAAAAAAAAAGAAAAACTTGTTTAAAACATATGATGATGATGATAATGATGTTTACAATTTTTTTCCTTTGTTTTCTCCTCCTCCTCCTCCTCTTCCCGCCTCTCCTCCTCCCCTCCCCCGTTTCCCTCCCTCCCACCACTCTGTTTTGTTTTTAACATTTTTTTTTGTGTATTCGGTCATATTTGTATTTATTAACAACAACAACAACAACAACAATTTTCGAAAAAAAAAAAAAAGGATTTTTAAATCATCGAAATTTTCAAGTGTGACAAAAAAAAAAAAAATAAAAAAAAAATAAAAGTTAAAATTTAAATTTAAATTAAATTAAAATTTAAAATAAAATTTAAAAAAAAAATATATATATATATATATAAATAAAAAAAAAAAAAAAAATGGCCAATAGAAAACGTAAACATTCAACATACGATGATGATAGCGAAGAAGAAACGATAAACGAATTATTACCGGATATATTAGTCGCATCGGAAAATTTCAAATCCGCCACGCCGGAAAAAATAAGGAGGTGCTTACAGGAAAATTATAACATAAAAGCAACGAGGAGTCAAATACAAATAGCTTTAGACAACGGATGTAGATTAGGTCTTATACAGGAACGGAAAAGGTATTGTTTGAATCCTTCATTTGCATTGAATGCAGCGACTAAGAAAAAAAATCTTTGTGGTCCCTGTTCAGACTAACGATAATAATAATAATAATAATAATAGCAATAACAATAATAATACGGTTAACTATAGTGATAATAATAATACAAGAGACAATCGAATTTTTCATTTTATCATTAATTATATATTAATTATTATTATTATATTTCAAATATTTGGAAGAGGTATGTAAAATCATTCGTTTGTTTCTATTTTTTCTCTCTCTCTTTTTTCTACACACACACACACACACACACGCACATATTTATTTTCTATCTTTGTCTTAAACGACATTTCTTTACCATTCTTATTCATCGTAAGTTACGTTTCTTTAAAACAAAACACAAAAAAAAAAAATTTTTTTATATTATTATTGTTTATATGTATATATAAATAAATAAATAAATTGATCGTGAAAAAAAAAATTATATATATTAATTATAATTAATTAATTAATTAATTAATAATGTTAAATAATAATAATAATGATAATGATAATAATAATAGAAATAATAGAAATCAAAAAAGTTAATTTTTTTTTTGTAAAATTTATCGATTGATTATAAATATTAAACGTCATCGATTTGTTTTTAATTTTTTAAATACGTCATTTCCGGTTTAACGATATGTTAATAAGTCGGTGTGGGGAGGGTTAGGAAACCAAAGGGGGGGGGGGTTAGAGAACCGTTGAGAAATCGTACGGAAGACGATTCATAATAAAAATTTTTTATTTTTTTTAAATGAAGTCGATCGTTATTATTACTATTATTCCAGGGTCGTATCCAGATTATTTTTTTTTTGTGAAAAACGTTAAAGCTCTTTTCTTTTATTTACAATAATATCAAATAACCGAAAAAACATTTTCCGAAAAGATCGTAATAATTTTTTGTCTTTTTGTGTCCGGAGTACAAAAAAAAAACCTTTTAGCGAATAAGATAGCAAATATCCAAAAAATTTATTATTATTAACGACGACAACAACAAAAGTTTGAAAATTTTTTTTATTCTCATCTCGTCCCCCCACCTCCCCCTACTCCCCTTCTCCCCGAATAAAAAAGGAAAAAAGTTTTTTAAGTAAAAATAATTATTGTTGCGACGGTGTAATAGGAAAAAAAAAATTTTTATATATAAATTTATTTCGGGTAATTTATAGCAATTTTCGAATTTATTTTTATTTTTTCACAACGTCACGTTGATAATAATAATAATAATAGTGATAATAATGATAATAACACGAAAAGGATTCTAATGAAAATAAATAATACGTCATTTCCTACCAAAGTAATATAATAAATACACTCATCATTTTTTTGTCGTCGTAAAAATAAAAAATAAAAAAATTAATTTTAATTAAATTGTTAACATATATTGTTTAATAAAATGTGGCGGTGGTGCAGGTGGTGCAGGGGGCGGTAATGGTGATGGTGGTGGGGGTGGTGCAAGTGGTCAAAATTCAAAAAGTATCATCGATAAACAAAAAAAATTTTTACATTGATGTTGTGCTTGTGTTTGTTTGTTTGCATGGGCTTTTGTTAAAACAATCCTTGTCGAAAATTTTTTTTAATTTATTAATTAAATAAATTTTTATTAAAGGTAAGTAAAATGGCGGATGAAATAAAAATGGGTAATTTTTATTAAAAAAAAAAAATTTATATTTTCTCAATTCAATATATATTTTTAACGAAATACAATACCGGAAAATATATATAATACGAGTAAAGAAATTATAATTACGTCCTGGAAAACTCACTTAAGAAAAAATAAATAAAATTTATTATTATTATTATTATCTAACCGAGGGGGGAGGGGGTGGTTGGGGGATTAAGGAAAATAAATTTTGAGATTTTCTTTTTTTTCGAATTGTAACAAAAAAAATTTTCTTTTCAATGATTTTTATCCTTTTAATATCCGCCGTTTCTTCTTCTTTTCCCCCCACATTCGGACTTTATTAAATAACTATTATTATTATTATTATTTCGAGTTAAAAAAAAGAAAAAATTATCATGAAAATAGCGGGGAGTTTTCGCCAGAAAAGAAAATTGCCAAAAACAAAAAGGAAAATTTCCCAAAAAAAAACTGGAAAAGTTATGGAAAAAAAAGTTTTTAAAAAAAAAACGTGTGCTGGATAATTTTCTAAACGGTAAAATTTTACATATTCAACTGCCATTTTTAAAAAAAAAGGGGGAGATGAATGCAAAAAAAAAATTTTTTTTTAAATGGGGGGAGGAGGGAGGGGTCAGTTTGGGAAAGGGAAAGAAAAGATACACGTTTTTCCAGAAAAAAAATAAAAATAAAAATTAATTGTTGTTGTTCGTGGCGGCAGACGAAAAAATGATTTTTTTTTTTAATGATGTGCAATAACCGACCGACCACGTCATATGCAACATAATTTACCTCCCTCCCCTCCTCCCACCTCCTCCCACTGCTCCCCAAACATAACGTATTTTACACCTGGAATATAATTTTTTTTCTTTTTTTTTAATAACAATTAAAAAGAAACGTGCGTACGTTATTCCATTTCATATCATATTCAAAATTTCAGCCTCCCCCCAAAAAAAAAAAATTTGAAACTTCAGCAAAAAGAGAAAATTCCAGCCCCCCCCAAAAAAAAAAAATACAAAAACCAAAACACAAATTAAATCAAGAGTTTATTATGGTTTTTTTTTGCCGCTGGAATTATTAAAAATAATTAACAATATTCAATTTACCTTAAAGCCCCCCCCTCCTTCGCTCCCCATCACTCTCCCCACTGCCCCTCACAAAAAAAAAAAATTTTCCGATTTGATAATTATTAATTTACGTGATACCAACTGACGTTGTTTATATATATTCATTATCAAAATTCGTAATTTTAAATAACGAACGACGATTTCCCCACCGCCCGCCCCCCGTCCAAATAATGATGATAATAATGATAATTTTTTTGTCGTCGTCGTCGTCATCTTTTAATAACGAAAAAATTAATTATTACCGTAATAATAATAATAAGTACGTGTCCGTTTTTTTTTTATCTTATTTATTTATTTAATAATACCGTCGTAATAATAATAATATTAATAATAATAATAATAATAATGATGATGATGATGATGATAATGATACTGATAATAATAATAAAGTTTTCAAAGTCGTTTTTGTTAATTTTTTTTCTTTTTTTTTTTAAATTTTAAACTTTCCGAAACAAAAAATTACGTTTAATAAATCCCCCCCCCCGTTCGCGTTAAATGAATTATTATATTTAATAATTATTAATAATAATAATAATAATAATAATAATAATAATAATAATAATAATAATAATAATAATAATAATAAAAGACTGAAAATTATTAATTTTTATAACTCGTTTAAAAAAAAAAAACTTATTATTATTATTACCATTATTT
>NW_002987028.1:384599-388595 GCF_000006295.1 Pediculus humanus corporis
ATACGACTTTTAAAAAACTCGCTCGCCGCAAAAAATAAAAAAATAAAAAAATTTCCCCCCTCTCTACTTCTCCCTTCCTCCTTTTGCTTCCTCGTCCCCTCCCCACCCCCCATTAACGCCGAAATAAAAAAATGTAAAAAAAAAAAAAAAAAAAGAAAATTTATCGAAACTTTTTTAGAATAAAAACGAACGTCGAACGTCGAACGGGAACTCAATTTAAAAAAAAAAAAAAAACTTTAAAAAGTAAGAAAACAAATTTGCTATATATATATATATAAATGTACACACGCACGCACACACACACACGCACACGCAATTTTACATGAAACATATGAAAAAAAAAAAGAAAGAAAAAGCCCCTGGTCAAATATTTTCAAAACCTGTTGATTTTTCAACCCTTAACCCTTGACCCCTCCCTTCTCCCTCCTCCTCCCCTCCATCCCCCACTCCTCCCTTTCTACCGTTAAAAAAGTTACATTGTAAAATTTATAATTAATAAAACGGAATTAAAAAAAAAAAAATTTATGAAAGTTTAACCTTTAAATAAAAAATGTCCGAAACTGTTTTTTTAATTTTTTTTTTTTTTTTTAAATAATGAATGAATGCGTGTGTGCGTGTGTGCGTGTGCGTGTAGGTGTGTGTGCGTGAGTGTGTTACCTGACAAGTGAAATTATAAAATTAAGTGATAACGATACT
This sequence comes from Pediculus humanus corporis, assembly GCF_000006295.1. Taxonomy (NCBI): domain Eukaryota; kingdom Metazoa; phylum Arthropoda; class Insecta; order Psocodea; family Pediculidae; genus Pediculus; species Pediculus humanus. Next base: position 385,296 of record NW_002987028.1, read on the forward strand.
AATTTTAATTAAAATCAAATCTCTTTAGAAAAGTTTTCCCAACCGGAAACGCATAAACGTAATTCGAATTAAATATTTTTAAAAAAAAATAACAATGATAATAATACGCACACACGCACAATTTTTTGTTTGTTTGTAACTGACATTGTTTGTCATATTTACTCTAAACGGCATTTTGACAACCAGCAGGAAAATAATATTATTATTATTTTCTTTTTTTGGGCGTATTTTCCACACAGTATAAAACAAAGTTATTTAATTATTTATATAAAAAAACACGGAACATTCGAGATGTTTTTTACTTTACCGCGATGTTATAAAATAAATTTGTTTTAAAACTTTTATAAATAATTAATTTTTTTTGTACTAAAACAACAAACATTTTAAAAATATCGCGATAATGATGATAATGTCATAATAGTAGTAAGAAAAATTTTTTTTTGATGACTACGAATCGCTGGATTTCCCACCCCCCCCCCCAAAAAAAAAATTTCCAGCATTTAATTTAAATTTCAAATTAATTTCAAATAAATTCCGCGGAAAAAATAAAATTTTTAGAAAGTTCTAGAATTTTTAAATAAAAAAATTAAATAAATAAACTTACCCCCTTATGTGATGAAAACAAATTTTTTTTTTTTAGCGGCTAAAAATAGCCGGAAAAACGCCGAGAAAAAGTTTTCCCTTCCAAGAAAAAAAAAATTATGAAATTTTCCAAACAAACTGATATCCTCGATGGATTGTATGCTTGCTTTATAACTAAAGTTATAAGCCAGAAGGTTGGAAGAAGGGTGGTGGTGGTGGTGGTGGCAGCGGTGGTGGCGGTGGTGGAGCTCCAAAATATGGTGAGCAGTGCAGACTGAGTCGCGTGAATTTTCTTCGTGTTTGACCTTTTCTTTTTTTTTCTTTTTTTTTTTTCATTCACACAACATTGTCATCATTGTGTCCTGCTGGAAAAAAAAAAACCATTTCAAATTACAATAACAATAATAATAATAATAATAATTTTTATTATTATTTATTTTCAAATATAATCTTCTTCGAATAATAAAAAAAACTTACGTTATAAAGAGTTTGCGCGCGCGAAAATAATAATAATAATGTGTAAGTAAGTAATTTTATTAAATCAATTTTTTTTATTAATTTTATTAAATTTTTTCCCAATTTTATTCTCCATTTTTATTATTATTATTATTATTACTTTTCTTCCTGTGACGTATTTTGCAATACACGATGTTAAGTTTTCATTCATTCAACCTGAAATGGAAAAAAGAAAATTTTCCGTTTTTGTTTTTAGAAAAATTTTTTTACCCTAATGTTAAATACCTTACTCACATCATTTTAAACGCATTTCCGGAATTTTTTCCAGAACATTCTTCGGTGATGAAGCCCTTTATTAATTGTAATCAAAACTTATTAACCACAGAATGAATCTGGAATAATTTTTTCCCATTTTCCTGTCGTTTAAGTGGTTTTCCCCCCCCATCGATCTGATTCTACTGATTTGTTTTTCTCTGGAAAAAAAAATAATAATGATAATAAAATTAATCTCAAGTAAAAAATGAAATCAATAATTAAAAAAAAAAAAATTTTTATGATAATTATTACCGTTGTAATTATAATTATAATTTTTTACAATAAAATATTAAATTTCATACTTTTTTTTTTATTTTTTATATAAATATATATATTAATATAATATAAATAATTAACCGTTGGATATAAATAAATAAAAAAATTATTTTTTCTTTTTTTATACTTTAATCAAATTTACACGAATTTAATAAGGAAAAATAAAGAGAAAAGAAAAAAAGAAAAGAAAAGAAAAAAGAAAATTTAATAAAAATATCAAAGTTTAACTTATATATGATGATTATTATTATTTTATTTTTTAAATTAAAATCTATTTGAATCTCATCTTCATTTTATTTTAATTGTTTTCTTTTACAAATTATTATTATTATTATAAAATTTATTTAAATAAATTACAATAATAAAATTTATCATTTAAAGTAAATAAAAAAAATTACAGGTAGTAATTTTAGTTTAAGAAAAAAAAAGGAGGAGTAGACTAGATATCATTTAAAGTTCAAAAAATTACAAATAATAATAATAATAATAATAATAATAATTGGTAAAAAATTTCGAATTAATTTTATAATAAAAAAAACAACAAAAAGGAAATCAATAAAAAATTCTTTTAATTTTTTTTTTTTTTTTTCCATTCAGTGATAAATTTTTCCCCTGAATTTTCTTTTCCCCTTCACCTCCACATTCCCCTCCCTCCCTCTCCCTCCTTATTTATGCGAAACTCAATTAAGAAAAAAAAAAAAAAGTTTTTTTGTGTTAACCTTTTTAAACTTTAAGAAAAAAAAAAAACCTTTTATCGTTATTCAAACGATAAAAATATGGTTTGTAACAAAGGTAAGAAGAAGAAGAGTAACAATTTAAATCATTCAACTGAAAAAAAAAACTGTAATATAATCAATCGACTCATAATAATAATAATAATAAATTTAATAAAAACGTTACTAAAAACTTTTTCCCCCCCTCCTAAAATGTTTATTAATTTTCTTCGTAACTTTTTATAAAAAACTTTTTTTTAAATTACAAAACGTGTAGTTTTATTTTGACCAAATAAATTATTATCATTATTTTCGTTATGGAGAACATTTTAATTTATTATTAATTACTTAATGCCATAATGGCACGAATGGTAAAAAAAAAACGTTTATAAACTTGAAGAATAAAATGAAATGATACCAAAAAGTAACAGTACATGTAAATATATGTAGATGATGGATCAACATTGTTTAACTTATGTTATAACAAAATGGAGGAAGAAATGTGTGGTGGTGAGTTAACAAACAAAAACATTTAAAACCATAATTTTATAATAATTATTAAAATTCATCTTTTATCTGAGTTTCGATTGAATTTGATACAAAAGATACGTTTTCGGTTTCGCTTGTTATAGTGTAATTGTCGTCTGCAGTTTTAACTGATGGATCAGCATTAACAAGAGTTATTTTTGATCTGAATGTTGATTCCATGGAAACATTTGATGAAACTTTAAACTCGGGAACAAAAGAACATTGTAAATTAAATGCAGAATCACCTGGCATTATCAATTCCGGATCATGTTGTATAACTATTGTGTTAATAAAACAAGAATCTGCCACGTCCTGAAACAACAAATTAAAACAAAATGTCCGAATGACATAAACAAAATGAATTTTTATATATTCGAATGTTTTTTATGTCATCGACTCACCATAATAGTTTGACATTTATTAAATGGTA
>NW_002987028.1:388892-411274 GCF_000006295.1 Pediculus humanus corporis
TTATTATTCTTACCTCCACGTAACGTAACGAACGTTATAGAAAAAAATAAAAAAATAATAATCATGCTGAAAAAAAACCAACTCGTCTCGTACCTAGTTTTCGTATAACTGTAAAAAAAAAAAAAACAGGTACGTACGTATTGATGATGTCTTCACAAATGTGACGTAATTAAAAACTGGAATTTCTAATCCGGGTATTAAAACAATATATGAATCATTTTTTCATTTCTTTATGGTTCCATCGAAATAAAAAATTTAAATTTAAATTTAAATTATGTAAATTTTATTTCCTTATAGAAAAAAAAAAAAGAATTTCGCCAAGTTATTAAACGTTATTATTAATAATCTTATTAAAAAAATTAAAATTACCTTATTTTTTCAATTTGAAATCCAACGTTTCAAAAAAAAATTTTTTTTTTTTTTAGCCAAACAATACATAAATACGTATAATAATAATAATAATAATAATATAAATTTCTTTTCTTTTTATTTTTAAAATTAACGAATTTTATTTGAAAATAAAAAAAATTTTAATTTAATTAAATACAATTAATCCAATTTTCTTTCTTTTTTTGTTCTTTAACTTCTTCCGGAAACTTTTTATTTTATTTTTGAATTGTTTTCTTTTTTTCCTCCTCCTCTACTGTTTTCTCTCTAATAATATCTTTTGTTCATTTTTAAACCTTATTATTCACTTATTTGATATTAAATTTAAAAAAAAAAATTTTTTTGAAAAAATAATTAATTAACGGTAATAAACAAAACATCATAAATCAGTTAAAACGACGACGACACTAACGGTAAAATTGAGAACTAATTTAATTTTTTTTCGCGCGCATGCGCGTGCGTGTGTACCGTTAAATTATACGTTTTTACATGTTTTTTTAGTTTGTAAAATTACTAAAAGATAGCGCGCTAATCAATCAACTGATAAGAACATGGTGGAACAGGATAATTATTCAGTTATGAAGATTACTAAAAATTTGCTACGAAAACATTATAACAATTTAAATTCTGCATAAACAAATAAATAAGTGTAATTTATTTTTATTTCAACTATATATTAGGTAAATAAGAGTAATTATTTATTTATGGTAACGATTCTCATATAATTTATTTAATTCGATGAATTTTTTTATTTTTATTTTTTGAAATTAATTGTAACCGAAATTTTTTTTCCTTTTTTCTAATTTCCACTGGAAAAAATGTTTCAGTCGATAATTTTAGATATTCTTAAACATGGAATCTTTTTTTGCAAATAAAAACGTATTAGTTACTGGCGCCGGTCAAGGTAATTAATATTACTTATGTAATAAATTCAAAACGGTATAAAAAAGTTATGATGAAAATATATTTAATTTTTTTTCAGGTATCGGTAAAGATGTGGCCGTGAAATTGGCAAAATTAAAAGCCAACGTTTACGCATTGTCGAAAACTAAAAAAAATCTCGATTTATTAACTTCGGATGAAAAAAATATCACGAGCATTTGTGTAGATTTAAGCGATTGGAATGCAACTAAAGATGCACTAGAAAACCTGCCCCCCATTCACTGTTTGGTTAATAATGCAGGTATTGCTATCCTGGGCCCTTTTCTTGAAGCAAAACCTGAAGAATTTGATAAGTAAGATAACTAATCAAAAGCTACCATAAAAATTATTAGTTTTTAAAACGAAATGATTTCCATTAACCAAAACCCTTTTTTTCCAGAATTTTTAACACAAACGTTAAAGCCGTGATTAACGTTAGTCAAATCATAGCAAAAAAAATGATTAATAATTCAATAAATGGCAGTATAGTAAATATATCTTCACAGGCATCAATGGTAAGAATTATTTCAATATCATTTGTACTTTTTCTACCTAAAAATGAACTGTTTTATCAACACAGGTAGCACTAAAAAATCATTTATTATATTGTGGTACAAAAGGAGCATTGGATGCGATAACAAAAGTAATGGCATTAGAATTAGGACCCCATAAAATAAGAGTGAATTGTGTTAATCCAACCGTCGTGATGACGGAAATGGGACGTTTAGGATGGTCCGAACCTGAAAAAAGTCAAGAATGTTAAAAGATACCTTTGGGTCGTTTTGCAGAATTCGAAGAAGTTGTTAACGCTGTTTTATTTTTACTAAGCGATAATTCTTCCATGTGTAATGGCGTCATGTTGCCTGTAGATGGAGGTTTTTTGGCTTCTTGAATATCTTTTAATTCAAGAAAAAAAAAATTATTAGTTTAAAAAAATAAACAAACAAACAAACAAACAAAAATTTCCACATTGTAATAATTTTGTAAAATAATGAATGAATAAATAAATAAATATTTAACGTTTTATTAAAAAATTTTTAATTAAATTTATTTCTTGTGAAAAAAATAACCGTTTTTTTTTTTTTTTTCATTTCCTGTATACAAATTATGTACATAATATTTGTAACGTATTTTAAACGGTGGTTAAAATTATTAAAATTATTTTAAAGGGGATAAAAATGATCACCGATAAAAAATAAAAAATTTCTATTTGAAATTATTTGTTAGTAGTAATAAAAAAAAAAAAAAAAATCACATTAAATGAATTATTATTAATAGATAAATTTATTTAAATCTATTAATACAAACTGTACTTTGTTATATTATAAAAAAATCCTTTTTTGTCTCATGGCTTCCTTTGAATCTATTATCTATTATTTATTTTTTCAATTTTCCATTTTTGATTTTCAATATTTTTATCACATTTTGTTACGTATAATGTTTGTGATTCGACATTTGCCGTCAAACATCTATTTTTTGTTCCGTGGACTAGCCAATTTTCATTCTGAAATAAATAATTATATATTTATTTTAAAATATTTTTAATTTGTTTTTATATTAAATAAATAAATTATAATAAATCCATACGGAATCGTAATGCCAATATTGATTTCCTTTCATTCCGTGGCATTTATATAAATTCACGCTTGCTTTATTATCAATGCTTGATACATCCCAACAAACGTTACGACCCTTGGGACGAATATCTTCGTGCCAGGTAAGTATAAAATATTGTTCGGTACGAGTATTTTTAGATTTGAAATTTTTTTCACACGGTTTAAGTCCGAATGTATCTTCAGGTTCTTTTCTTTCAGTATCGACGCATAAACCAGGATCCGCTATGCTTCTTATCTATTATCACAGAAAAAAAAGTTACTTAATTAAATTAATTTGACTAAAGAAAAAATAATAATAATAAAATATTTTACCTCTCCTTCAGCTAAATCAGGAGGTTCGATGGGTGGATATTTTAAAGGCAAATCAAATGCAATATTTTCAATAAACCATTTGAAAGGTTTGCAATTTAACCTTTCCCGTACGGCTTTTTGTACGGTTAAATCTCCCGGATCGATATTTCGATAATGCGGCCTCCTCTTATACAAATACTCGGCATATTCATCCATCCATACTTCAGCAACTCTCCTGTAATTCTAAAACGGTTAATTGTTTTAAAAACAAAAAAAACTCAAATTAAATAAAATTTTTCAAAAAAAAAAAAAAAATTTTCCTTTCTTACTTTTCCAACAAAATCTCCTATACCGGGATTGGGAAACGGTGCAAATTTTCGATAAATATGACCAACTCTCGAACAGGGAGCATCGACCATTTTTCCACCGCATTGCCAAATTTTAAATGATAATTCATATTGTTCTCCACCCCATATTGCTAAACCTTCATCGTAACCGCCCAATTCCCAAAAAAATTTTGCACTAATGGCAAACAAACCACCAGCCATAACTGGACTCCTGCAAAAATATATTTTAAATTAAACAGTAATTTTAAATTAATTAAGTATGATTAAGTGGAAAATACTTACTGAAAAGGTTCTGTGGGATGTTTCAAGTCTTCTGGTAATAATGGTAATCTTTTGTAAAAGAATTCCCAATCGAAAGCACCCCTCCTACCTTCATCTTGAGCTCTATATTCGAAAGTGTCATGAGCGATAACATCAATAAAAGGACATACACAAGTTTTATAATTTTCTGCTATTGGCTCTAAAAATTATAAGAGAAAGTTAAAATATTGATTCGATGAAAATATTGATATTTGTGTTTAAAAAATTTACCAAGTAATGGAGGCAACCAATTTACATTAGCTTCAGTGTGTGAATCGAGAAAAAGTAAAACTTGAGCTTTGGCTTTTTTCGCACCTGCTAATCTTGCCCTTATCAGCCCCATTCTCTCTGGCAAGCGAATAATTTTCACTTTAGGCAAATGCCTATCTACATAAATATCTAATTTCTTTTTCAAAAATGCTGAAAAAAAAAAAAAAAAAAACAAATAAAAAAAATTATTATTACTTTCATGGCAACTTAGGCAAAGGCTAAACAATAAAAGACAAAAGAAGACGCACAAAAGAAAGGAACACAAAGGATTAGGCAGCAATGAATAATTCAAAAAAAAAAAAAAACTAGCATTTCAAAACAAAAACATTTTACTTTTTACATTAAATCAAAAATTTCAATTATGTTTTATTAAATAAGGATTCCCACCATATTTTTATTAACTTATTTCGAATGTTAAAACGATTGATAAATCGTCTTTAAAAAAAAAAAAAGTTTGCATCATACTCACGTTTAGAACTATAATCATCTACTAATATAATTTCTTTGAGCAAATGTGATGGAGATCTATTTAATACACTATAAACTGTTCTTAACAATGTGCTCCAGTGTTCATTATGAAATGGCACTACAACACTAACTGTATTTAAATTTTTCCTATATTTTTTTTCTTTACATCCCGGATGTCTTATATCTGGCAAACTCCTAAAAAAACATTTAATAAAAAATATTAATCGACAAGAACTTTTTCAATCACAACTACAAAGAAGAGAATATATGATTACCTATTGAGATATATTTTATCACTTAATAATGCATTAAATCCATTAACAGCATAAAGTGCTTCTTTCTGTACTTTTTCTTTATCTGGAAGAAAAGCTGGTTTTCCCTGTTCTCCGACTCCTATCCTATGAGATTCTTGTTTGATTTGTTCATAATTATGCCAATCAATTTTTTTTATAGCATCAAGTTCTTGCAACTAAAAGAAAACATATAAAAAACAATAATTTCATGATGCATAAACAAAAAGAGACAATTTTTTCATTACCTTATCATTATCAGGAGTGTTATATTCATTTTCATTTTTATATGGTGTTCTGTAAATGGGTTGTCGGATTAACCTGAATATTAAAACTGTAGTTGCTACAGTGAGGATGGTTAACATAAAAAATTTTAATGAACCCTTTAAATTTCGACGCATTTCAATCGTAATATAACCGTTTGTTCATGACGAAATTCTTATCAAAAACATTATTATACTGTTATCATCTTCCTTTTCTTCATTTTACATCATAGTATTTATAATAACATAATACAATACAATACAAAAAACTTTATAACCTATACTTTTTATAAACTTTTAAATTCATTTTCTTTTTTTCCTTTATTTATTTAAAAACATTTATTATAAAAAATATCGATTTCATTTATAATAAAAAAAAAATAATTATTATTTACCTAACGCCTAACGTCGTCATTTTAAAAAAACGTCACAAAAACGTTCGTTAGGCAAAAAACGGTTTTATATACACAAAAATCCGTATAAGCTAAACATAAAACTAAATAAACACTTGTTTCTTTTAATTAATTTATATACATAAATTTAAACACATATCACAGCAAATTTTTTCTTTTATTAACAAATATTTGTATATTATTTAAAAAACAAAAATATTTATTACTTTTATGTTATTAATATTTAAAACAAAAAAGAATTTGTTTCTTCACAAACTTTCTATATTGATTTAAACTTCAAAATGATTATGATGATGATGATGATGATGAAAAAATTCATCACTGAACCAAACAACTTTTTAATAAAAAAGTAAGAAAAAGTAAGAAAAAGAAAGAAATACAATTAAATATTGTAAAAAAACCTGAAAATCCTGATTTTTTGAACCTAAGAACTCACCTAAAAAAAGGAAATACATTAACTTGTCCACTTTCAATTGGTTAATGCCATTTAAAAATTATTTTTTTATTATTATTAATAATAATAATTTTTTTTATTTAAAAAAAAAACTAAATATCCATTTTGTAATTGTTTGTTTGTCTGTTTGTTTGTTTGTTTGTAAGTTAAATATTTCACATAAATAATAAATAATAATAATATTGTTATAAAAATGATCATGTCCTTCCTTCCTTCCTCACTTACCAAAGTTTTTCAAGTCAATGCCATTTATAATTTCAATACAATTTTTTTTTTTTTTTAAATTCTTTGTCTGAAAAGAAAACCTTGAAATTATAAACACAACAGAAAATTTTTTCATTGATTATTATAATTTTTTATCATACCTGTTAAAATATTAATTAAAAGTAAGAAAAATTAAAATTAGAAAATAATCCAAAAAATAAGAAAACAATGAGTGGGAGTCAAAAAGTTTTCTTTTAAAAAAAATTTTTTTTTATGTAAAAAGTGAAAATCAATTATTTAAATTATTAATAATATTAATAAATAAATGATGATGATGATTTTTTTTTATGGGATTAGAAATCATGATGAAATTTGATATAAAAAAAAAAAATGTCATAAAATAAAAACAAGTCAATTAAAAATATCCATAACGGTTAAATTTTCTTTTTTTTTTCTTTTCTCTTCCTTTTCTTTTTTTTTTTAAAACCGGAAAATTTTAAATTTAAAATGAAAAAAAGAAATTAATTTTTTACCTTTTTTTTTTAAATGCGAATCATCTTGTAACAAATAAATTAATTTGACATTTAAAATTTTAAGAGAGAAAATGAAGAAAAGAAAAAAGCCGCCATCTTTAAATTTTTTTTTAGTTTGTAATTAAAAAGAGAAAAAAGGGAAAATTTTAAAATGTTACTTTTGTTAGATTAAAATCAATCAATCAATCAATTAAAAAATATTTTCTAAGTAACGGTTATTTTTTTTAAAAAATAAAAACTAATAAAAATTAAATTTAAAAAAAATTTTTTTTCCTTACCTGTCGTGAAGAACTTGAAGAAACGTCACCGACGAAATTTACCGCGAAAAATTTTTTCACTTAAAAAAAAAAAAAATTTTTAATAAATTTATTAATTAATAAGAATAAAATAAAATAATTTCTAACATGTTAAGCAATTTTTTTTTAATTTTAATTCATTTATTAATTAGCCTGTTTTTATTAATATTTGCTGATCTGTCGAAAAAAAAAAAATAATAATAATAATAAATAATGTCCCCGTGCTGCGATTTGTTTTTTATATGGAAAATTTTTTTTTTTTTTTTTTAAAACCCCCCCCCTCCCACATAAACAATTTTTTCCCATTTTAAGGGGGGTGGGGAGGTGGGAAGGGTGGGAAAAAAATTCACATAAACAATTACATAAGAAATTAAAATATATAAAAAAATAATTTTATTATTTAAAAGTTAAAAAAAAAAAAAAAAAAAAAAAAAAAAACCTCCTAAATTTTATACAATATATTTACAATATATACATAAATAATTTCCCGGATTATATATTTTAATTAAAAATTTCACTTAAAAATAATTTTTTTTTTTAAAATGATTTCCTCAATGAAAGTATTACAGGAAAAAAAAAAAAAAACTCATTTATTTATTTATATAATTAAAAAAAACAATTTTAAATTGTTTAAATAAATAAATAAAATAGTAGCATATGTATAAATTTTTATTAAATAGGTAAAAATTTATAAATAAATAATAATTTTTTTTTAAATAAAAAAAAAATAATAATAATTAAATCAATCTCTTTGAAACAAAACGATTTCATTTTGTATAAAATAAATAAATAAATAATAAATTATTATTATTATTAATTTTTAATAAGTTTAAAAGAGATTTAATTTATTTAAAATCGTTTCTATCTTATTTCCAAATTATTTATCATATGCTAAATCAATCGATAAAAAATTAATTTCATTTGTAAAAACAAAAAATATAAATTTTTGGTAACTGATTCCCTTTTTTTATTATTATTATTATTACATTTTTCCTTTTATTAAAATAAATAAAAAATTGTAATAATGATAATTTTTCTTTTCGGTGAAAAGACACTTTCCAATTAATGACACTTTTTAAAAATGGATTCCAGGGTTTTGTAAAAAAACGTTGGACCACTTGAAAAATTTTCCAAGATTTTCCCAGGACACGTTTGTGACGTTTTCGTTTATGAGAAATATTGCTTCGCGGACGGCGCGGCCATATTTCGCGGAAATATCCGTACCGTATTAGATTATTCAAATTTGTAACTCATGACTCCGTGACTCGTCGTGTAATGATTGCCATTTTGTGGAAGTGTTATGTTAACTCCAAGTGCTTGAAGATTTCCCGTCGAAATGGTCATTCCGTTTGTCGAACACAGGGGTTGAGCCACGGTGGCTTGAAAGTGTGTAGGAGCTATTGTACGAATTTGAGCTTGTTGAATAGGTTGAGCGTGTGTCAGGTTAACGGCTTGAGTGGTATCTATTTGTGCCAAATCCTGGAGTATCGTCATCGGGTATATGCTATACATATCTTGACCTTGAGTAGCTTGAAATACCTGAACCGGTTTTTTCTTTATCGGTATGTTTTGTATTTGAACTTCGTGAACTATTTTGTTTGTCTGTAAAGCCGGTGATGTTGCTATCGTGATGGATTGATTTGGATTTCCCGTATTCGTGGATTTAGTCAGTCTTTGTAACTGTTGTTGATTCGTTTGTCGTCCTTGCTGATTTTCCGCACCCAATTTTTTGGGTTGCCTTTGCTTTCGAGCTCTTTTTTGAATGGCAAAGTCTTCTGCAAAAAAAAAAAAAAAAAAAAAAAAAAAACAAATTAAACCGAATGGACAGAAAAACAAAAAAAAAGAAAAAAATTTTATGATGTATAAATTTACCCGAACATTTCCATCCTATAATTTTTTTCCTTAATGCTATTGCTTCTTTTGTTGTATATAAATCGTGAAATATTTTACTATAATACCATTGACGTATTAAAGGCTCTGGTCTACCATCTTTCATCAATTTTCTTTTTTTCTTCGTCGTTGGAGGAAGTATCGGAATGTCAGGGTTTGCCAAAGGATTATTATCATTAAATCCCAAGTGTTGCCTGAAAAAATTTTTTATTTAATTGTTAGAAAAATGTCAAATGAATGCACGATTAAAAAATATTAAACCTAATCGTTTGCTCATCATGTTGTTATTCATACCTGAATTCATTATCGTGGACTTCGAAATTAGATTGTTGAAATGATTGCTGTTCGTGAGTAGTTAGTTCTTCCTGATACTCTGGATCGTACAAATCTAAAAAATCTTTATGCATTTGAGTTATGTTAACATCTGGACCATTATTCGCTTTTTCATCCTTTAAAAAATCTCTAGCCTAAAAAATTATCAAAATTTAACCTCAACACAAATCAAAATTACAAAAAAGGTAAAAAAAAAAAAAAGGTACAAAATGTATACTTACTTTATCTGTGTGCAGTATGCTATAAATATGATTTTTGACTAATTCTACCGTTTCATCGGAAACTTTTTTCGGCATTTTACTATGTCTGCCTCTTTCGTCCCTGGGAAATAAAACACTCTGACCGAGTTTTTCGCAGAGAATGTGAATTTTTGATTTTCCAACACCGTGAATGTTAGCCAGTGCTTTTACACATACCTGTAATGATAAAATGTTTGAATTAGTATAAAGCATCATTAATTAATTAAAAATTTTTCTTAATTTACAAATGTATAACCTGGGTTTCTTGTCCACCAACTCTAATATAATAATTAAATGTACAAGTTCGTCTTGTACTCCCTTCAGCTCTTTTCCTTGCAATAGGTACTTTTCTTATTAAACCGAATAAATATGCATTTTGTTCATCATGGCTTTGCAAAGCATAATATCCTTTAAATAGTTTCATTCGAACAGCTTTTGAAACTTTTTCATAACATCTTCTCCTGCATTTACAATCTGGACCGGGTTGCTTTTCGGGGACAACCTCACCTTTGGCATTTATGTATTCTTTGCCAGCTATTCTTAATCTTTTTCTTTTTTCTTTTGTCCATTCTGAAATTAGAAAATATATTTAATTTAATTTTAGGTACAAAGGGACGTTTATGTTTACAATAATTAAAAATCGCACATTAGAACTAGTTAGTAATTTTACCTTGGAAGTAAATTTAAGTTAAAATCGTAAGTAATATAATTGCAATAATTTTAAAAGTCGTTGAAGACATAAATAAAATCGTTATTTTACAAAAATTAATATTAAATAGGACATTTTTGTTTCCTGTACATTATATTACGTATATTAAGTAGAAAATAAAGTATAAAAAATTAAAAATTTTGTAAAATAGTGCATTGTAGTTTAATATCCTTAATAACTCTTTCAATATTTTTAAGTATCTATATATTATATATTAGTATACTCAGTATATCTTAAGTTTCCTCCAGTATAATATTTTTTTTTATTTATAAAGAGAAAAAAAAAACAATTATGGAAGCAATACATAACATTTTCAAAACATAAACAAAAATATTATGAGTTTTTATATAAAACCTGATATGTATGTATGAATAAACGCCAAAAATGAAGCATTCTACAATCAGGCCATTCTGGTAATGGCTTGAATGCGGAAACACTTTAAGTCAGAAAACGTTTTATCTATATATATTATATTATAGCCGTTAATCGGATAAAAATAATTTCGACCGCTATTAATCATACCTTAATTAAAACAATAGGTAAAATTTCAAAAAAAACATAGAATATATGAATAATAGTCAAAATATACGATGGAGCAGCCATTTTTTTTTGAAATATTCCAGAATCTCGAGAATTGAATACTTAAAACTATAATTAGGAAATTTGAATTGTAAATATATTTTACATCTCAAATCAAGCCTACCTGCTTTGTTAACAGTTCTTTTACGTTTTGGCTTGTTTAATGGATTTAATTCCATATTAATAATCACAAAATTTTAAATTCATTAAATTAATTATTTTTACAAATTTGTAAAAATCTGGTTGTGGCTTTGCAACTTGTTAAGCGAACCGTAATGCCAACTTTAATGACACAAAATTCCCTTCAATGTTGTTGTAAAGTAATGAATGACAAAAAATTTATTTTTAATACCTAAAATTTATTTTTCATTGTATTTTCCTTAAATCCTCATGAGTTGTTTTACAATTAATTGTTATATATATACTTAAATTAAACACTTTTGCAAATATTAAATAATTTTGTTTTAAAATGAAAACACATTTCTCCAATAAAATTCCTGTGTAAAAAAAAAAAACAGAATGGTGTTGTTAAACATTATGATATATTCACAATTTTATGAAAATTAATTAATATAATTATTTAATAACCACATACTCTGTACAATATTTCCTTAATTAAAATTTAAATTTTGTAAACTTTTAGGCTAAATTTACAATTTTTTTTTTTTATTAATGTTTAAAGTATGATAATAAATAGGTTTAAAATTAACGATAATCATATTAATATTAACAAAACTTTTAATGTATTTATTTTAAAATTTACAATAATAATAAATATTACCTAAATAGCTTTGTAAATTTTCATCATAACTTCACTCCTTCAAGTAATCAATCAATCAAATTCCATTACCAATCAAACTTTGCTAAAGCTTTCGGTCCTAAACTGTCAACAGAAGCCATATTATTTACCAATTGATCAATTTTCTTTCTCCCAGCATAATTATCTAATAGAAGAGATGGGGCTTTATCTTCAAAATTAGAAAGTGAAACTCCTAAATCAGCTATAGTTGGTAACTTTTTATCCACTTCATCTGTTTCGGATTCCTAAAATTGCATAAATTCCATTATTGCAACTCTGTAGTAATTTTTTTTAAATAAATTATTTAATTTCTATATTTTCAATTAAATAGTTTTTAAAGTTCAAAAAAAAAAAATAACTAAAAAAAAGGTTCTGTGAAATTTCTATTATTATTATTATTAATTATTTCTAATAAGTTTTTTAGGGAAATAGAAAAATTTATTTTTTTTTTGATGGAAATTCAAAAAGTAAACAATTCAAATATTTACCAATTCAAATCTTTCCATACAAAGCCCTGCAGGAGGATCTGGGTAAAGTGATTGCATTATTTCATTAAATTTTAACTTAGAAAAAAAGGGCAAATTATATCTCAACTCTGACACTACCGGTCCGTTACCATTCAACTGAAGTATTTGACCACAGTATGTAACCAAGTCGTGCAGATAATACCTTTCAGGTCTGTAAGAAAATTATAGTTAATGGATTTCCATAAATATGTTTTAAATTAAAAAAACACTTACCCCACTGCTTGTATAATTTTTCCTCTCATATCATAATTATCAATTGCAAGCACAACAGCTCGTGAAATATCGGGAGCAAAAACGGGGCATTTGATTGTTTTTTTACCTTTTGCATACAAGGGTATGCGTTGAAAGGTTTGTCTCCTCAATGTAAAAAGAGGCCTAAAATAAAATAAAAAAAAAAAAAAAAAAAATAATGAAATAAATTATTTAACAATAAATATAAAAGATCTAAAAAAAACATACCTCAAAAAATCATCTTCTTTTCCATAAACGCAAGATGGTCTAAAAATGGTGGCATCTGGAAATTCTTCCATTACTGCTATCTCTCCTTGAAGTTTACTTGGATTAAAATTTATTTTTTTAAAAACATATTGATTAGGATCTTTATTTACATTAAGAGTAGAAAAATGAATAAGTCGTTCAACATTGTGTTCTCTACAAGCTTTAGCTATTTCTGCTGCACCCATAACATGTACTTGGTGATAAGAGAAATTTTTAGTTTCATATATTCTCCCGATTAAATTAATTACAACATTCGAATATTTAACTGCTTTACGAATTGAAACGGGATCTTTTAAATCGAACGGCTGAAACAAAATTTGACCCAAATCTCCCATAAGTTTGAGGTTTTTTAAACTTTGATCATCTGGATCACATCTGTAAGGGATTATTATTTGAGCTCCTCTTTTTCCCAACTGATTACAAATGTAACGCCCCAAAAAACCTGTAGCTCCAAATATTGTAACGACATTTCCATTAAAACTAGATCTCCCTCCGGTACCTCTCTTTAGAGAAGTAATATCAACGTTTTTTAAGGTTTTTATTTCTTTACTGTAAAACCTGGTTGACGTTGTAAAAACTTCGGAGAGAAAAGATGATCCTGAAAGGAAAAAAATTCATTGTAAATTTTAAAAAACTAATAATAAGCAAAATTAATTTTTCTACAACTTATTTTAATTTTGTTTGATAGTGAAAAATAAATAAACTTTAAAAAAATTAAAACTTACTTGAAAAAAGTAACATTGTTTAAAATTAAATATTAAGCCAAGCAGACGAATTAATATTTTTATCGGGGCCCAATTTCCCTAATATGTGTTTTTATATTCCTTCAAATAACTCGAAAATAAATAAAATTTGAAGCGAAATTATTTACATTAATAATATTTTAAAGTTTGAATATTAAAGTGAAATTAAAAATAATTATAATGTAAATAAAACGAGTGCAAATCGTTTTACACTAATTTAAAATAATTCTATAAGAATACATTTTTTTATTAAACCAAAAAAAAAAAAAAATTATCTCAAATTGATTAAATAAATTTTTTATTGGTAGATATTTCAAGAATTTATTTTATATTACTAAAAAGCACAAAAATTAATAAATTTCAATTTTTTCTATAATAAATTATATTCATAAGAAAATAAATCTAACTTATTTCATAATGGATGCCGTTAAGATTGCAAATCAGCTTGTAATTTAAGTTCGAATGAAAAAAAAAAATATTATTAAAATATAGCAACATAAAATCGTTTTAAAAAATCACAAAATATCACTTTCTTATCGAGAAAGATTTAAAATTTTTTTCAAGAACTTATATTTTCAAATCATTTGTAATGGGTCTTTTTAAAAGTTTAAAAAATAAATGTTGTCGATTTTGATTTTATCTTTTCCTGGTTGTTTAAAGCTTTGCTTCTATTTCTTAAAGCAGCAATTAAATTTCCACGTACTGGTGATCCAGATGTTAAAACATTTACACTAATGGTCGAATTCGATTTGTCAATATTGTCTTGCACTAAAAAAAAAATTTTACTGACATAAATGAATAGGTTTAGTTTTAAATTTTCTTTTTAATCATTTTAAAGTATTTTTTATTACCCATAAAATAAAATTAACTTACAGAAAACAAAAAAAATTAAATTTAAACTCTGACATTTAAATTAAATTAAAGTTTTACTTACCGATATTGTTCTCCAAAAAAAGGTTTTTCGAATTATTAATTGTTGTTTTTCCATCATTAAGTCCAGAAATCATTTCTTTATTGTCAGAATTTAACTGATTTTCATTTTCTGTATTTTTTTTATCAGAACCATTTGAGTTTGCAGAATCTTCATCAACGTTGTTATCATTCAAACTGCTAAACAAAATATTTTGAATTTCTGATTCGTTGTGATAATTTTCATGGTCTGGAGAATTTTTGTTATTATCAGCAGCTTCTGAAAATTTTAAAAATGATTAGTGCATTATAATAGTGAGTAAAAATTTAAAAAAGATAAAATTACCATCTGCAGAAAAAGGTACACCATCAAGTAATTCAAGCTGAGGAAGAATTTTTCTGATGTGATTTCGATAGTCTGGAAGTTCTGTAGCTGGATTTCCAGTAAAAGTTATGCTTTTAAGTTTACTACACACTGACAAAAATCCAGCGTAGCTTATGTTACGGATGCGATTCCTACATCATTTACTATTTGATTAAAATTTATAATCAAAATGGTGAAGTTAATAAATAATAATAAATGTTTACCCAGATAGATCAATGTGTTTTATATGGGGCAAATTCGAACAAGGGCTAACATCATAATTAAATTTTTTTGAGCATATAATCCTTAAAGTGATAAACCAAAGGTTCCATCCAAAGATTCCAGTTGACAATGCCCAACTTTAAGAACTTTAAGGTTTTTAAAATTACAACCGATATCCCTGAATAATTTAGAATAAGATGAAACGATTAAATTTTAAAAAAGGTTTTATTTAAGATACTCACCTTAAAGAATTTAAAATGCTTCCTTCTAAATCTAGTTCTTTTAAATTGGGAAGGTATGCTGACATTCTATGCAAACTAATGCATGTAGAAATTATTCTTAACCTTAATGATTGAAGATTTTCCAGATTTGGTTCATTGGTGATTTGTCTCTTATGAAATTAAAAGAAAATATATAAAACCAATACCAATTGTAATTTTATATCAATACTTTTTTTTTCCCTACAATGAAATCAGGAAGTGAATGATCATATGGCATTATATTTCCAGGACCAGGATAATACGAATTAATTATAAAATTATTATCATTTTGTTCATCCACAGGATCTAAAGCATCTTCCACAATTGGAATAATTTCTTGAAGTGTTGGTGAAGGTGTAGTAGTTGCACTAAGAGTGGATGGCGATGGAGTTTCAGTTATTACTTGTTCAGGAATCATTGTCAAAAGTTCATTATTAGGCGTCTCATTAGAAATTGAATTATTCTCACTATAAGGACCCATTTTTAAAACGAATGATATTGACTAACGTTAAATATTTTAGGCAACTAATTTTGTAACACAGATAAAACAAAATTACACGCCATTAAAAAATGTTTTTAAAATGCACAAGGTTTAAAAATTATTTTTTTAAAAATAAACAAGTTTTATTATTAAAATTGTTCGTACTTATTTTTCTTATTTTAAAACCTTCTGTCAAATCTTTTAAAATTACTTTACGTGTTAAATCTACCTTAATAAAAAAAAAAAAAAAAAAATTTTTTTTAATATAATAAATAAGTTTGATTAAAAAAACGTTACTTAGGTAACGCGCCAAAAAGATAAAGCGCGCCGATCACACAAATAAAACAAATATGGCGTCTATTACTTGATACATAACCTTCAGTAAAATGAATAAATTAATATCCGATCAAAATTTAAGGTTAGATGGAAGAAGAGCAAGTGAATTAAGGCAAATTCGTTGTAAACTAGGCGTTTTTAGTCAGCCCGATGGTAGTGCCTACATTGAAATGGGAAATACAAAAGTATTAGCTGCAGTTTATGGACCACATCAGGTTAAAGAGTCTTACTAACTTTTGCCAAGTTTTAGTGGAAAAAATATAAACAAAAATGTTTTAATTTTATCATTAATTGTATTTCGTTAATCAGGTTCGAGGACGTACAAAACCTCTTTTGGATGCTGCAGTGATTAACTGTCAATATTCGAGTGCCGTTTTTAGTACAGAAGAACGGAAAAAAAGGCCTAGAGGAGATAAAAAAAGTCAAGAAAAATCTATGCATTTATGTCAGGCATTAAGTGCTGCAATTAAAACTGAACTCTATCCAAAAAGTCAAATAGATATTTTTGTAGAGGTTTGTAAATAATTAATTTAGGTACCTTGCATATTGTAAAATTTTTTTAAAGCTAATGTAAATTTCAGGTTTTGCAAAGCGATGGTGGAAGTTTTAGTGCAGCTGTTAATGTATCAACTCTTGCATTAATTGATGCTGGAATACCATTAAAAGAATATGTCACATCTTGTACAGCTAGTTTGGCTAATGAAAATATTCCATTAGTTGATGTCACATATTTAGAAGAATCATGTGGTGGACCTACTCTTACAATAGCAACATTACCATTAGCAAAAAAGGTATAAATTTTTTATAAATTTTACAAAAGATTATTATTATTCAAGAATACAACACATTGACAAATCATTTTAGATTGCTTTAATGGAAATGTCACAGAGATTTCACTTGGATCATTTAGAGAAAGTTTTAAATACTGCTATGGAGGGCTGTAAAAATATTCAAGTGATTTTAAATGAAGCAGTTAAAAGACACATTTTGCAAAATGGATCCTCCAATAAAAGTTCTGATATAACATTTTCTAAAGTTGAATTGTAATTAAAAATTTTAATAAATACATATAATACAGTAACTTAAAAAAAAACTTAATCGTTCATTTTTTTAATTGGAAATTTTTTACACAAGAAAAAAGGGCAAGACTAAAAAAATATACACTTGATTATTTGATTTTCTTTTAAATTCCCAAATTATAAAAACGGTTTGAAAAAATTTAATTTACGCCAATTATTCATCGAATAATTTTAACATGTGATTATTTTTGCGATTTTGGTTTTTAAGATGAGCTTCGATTATTGTTCCAAATTCGCTTCTGTTTAGTAACGAATAAGCTGTAGTTAATAGATACTGTATTGTTTTATGAAATTCAGAAGAACCAATGCAAAACAAATTTATTCCAAGTTCTAAACTAAAATTTAAAAAAAATTATGGTTCAATATTACAGATTATCGATTATTTAGTAAAAATTAATATTTTTATTTACCCATTTCCAAAATCGCATTCATCATTGGCTATGTTGGCAGCATTTATTAATGGCTGTAAATTTTCCCAAAGACCTTCTTTTTCAGAATCATCATTTGCATTTACAATAAGGTGACATATTTTTTTTAAATTAGCTTTAACAGAAAATAAAAGTCACATGAAACATGAATGAAAAAAAAAAAAAAAGAAAAGAAAAAAAATTAAATTGTCATTGCAATTGTTACCATAAGTTTCTAACAATGGACGATATCCCAATTCAGATTTTTTATCATATGGTACGACAATACCCAATTTATGAAAAGTTTGAGCGACAATTTTTTTCTGCCTTTCAGATACCTTTTTACTATTTTTTTTCTCTATGGAAAATTCATGTTTTTTAGCCCAATCGCTAAGTGATGACTGAAGTTTTGATA
This sequence comes from Pediculus humanus corporis, assembly GCF_000006295.1. Taxonomy (NCBI): domain Eukaryota; kingdom Metazoa; phylum Arthropoda; class Insecta; order Psocodea; family Pediculidae; genus Pediculus; species Pediculus humanus. The sequence goes on from NW_002987028.1 coordinate 406,736, forward strand.
TTTTCACTTTTTCAAAAGGATTGCAAATTTGGCATTGCTTTTCTAAATAATAACTGATTTTTCTTTACATTATTATCCTGTGGTTTCTAAATAAATATCAAAGTAAAAAATAAAATTCTTACTTACAAAACTGTTCCGAATAAATTTTCATTTTCTATTTTAAACACACAATCATCCTCATTATTACTAGCAAGAAAAACTGGTAAACATTTAGGATCATCTCTCCAATATCCTATGTGATGTCCAGATTTTGTAAGTAAAATCGTTTGAAATTCGGGAGGGTCGTAGTAAAATCTCCAATGACACAAATTAAAATTTTCTTCTGTAAATAATTCAGTGTTGCCTGTTAAAAATAAAAAAAAAATAATTTAAAATATTTAACAAAAAATTTTTCTCATTCAAAAACTATTTACCATTTAAAACATCAAATGGACCAACCAACTGCAACCCAAAAGGTTTAAAAACATTTAATGGATTACTACAGTCGATAGATTTACAAAAATCATAAAATGAATAGAAACAAGTTGGCATGTCGACTAAAAACAATGTTTTGATAATTTCCTCAACTGATTTTTCTTTTAAATCAAAATTAGCATTTTTCATTTCACATTCTTCGATCTTTTTAGGTTTTTTAACAAATATCCAAGATGACTTTTTATCATCGTCTGTAATAAACGATCGTATAAGTATGCAACTTATATAATGGTAACAATTCTAATTAAAATAATATATTTACTTTTAGTATTTGTTTTTGAATTTTCATGAGAGTTCTTATTAGTCCCCTCACATTTTGAATCACTTTGAAATTCTGAATTTTGATTTAATGTCTCGATAACTTTATGTATTTCCTATTTACAAAATACATATATTTACATTTATTAGCAGTTAACTTTTAAAAAAAAAAAAAAAAAAACAAAATTGAAAACTTACATTGACATTATTATAATTACTAGTATTTTCTTTTAAACTTTTAAATTTTTTAGAATTAGTTATAATTTTTTTAGAAAACAAATGAGAATTTTCAATTTTTGCCTTTTTAACATCAGGAGCAAATTCATCTAATTTCACCTGTCATGATAAAAATAAGGTGTGTAATTTATTTAAAATTGTTAATGATAAAAATATAATTAATAAGAATAACTTACATCGCGAGTATTTGTGATATTATTAATATTTGGATGTGAATAACTTTCAAAATGTTTCGGATTTTTTCTATAACATTTTAAACCGTACGCACACGGTGGTTTTTGCATTTTTTTTTTTTTTTTCTTCAATGAAATAGTTGGCATCATTTTCAAAACTTTTAAAAATCGTATTACTCTATGATTTATCAATTGGCGGGAAATTAGTGTGTTGTACGTTATTTACAAGAACTAATAGCAATAATTTTTAATTATTGATTTGTATTATTATTTAAATGTTTATTTATTAATAAATAATTGAATACAGTGTTACTTATTTTGTGAAATAAAACTTTTTATTTTAATAATTTAAAAAAAAAAAAAAAAAAAGGTCAGTGAATAAATTGATATAAAATTCTTTGTGGTTTTTTCTCAGGTACCATAAAACCAAAATTATCACCTCCAATAACAAAATTACCATTTCTTTGATAATTAAACGGTATTAATTCTTTATAATATTCATAATAGAAATTATTTTCATTAAGTACAGCCGTTTTATCATTTTCAAATAGCACATCTCTTATTTTATTATTAAATAAATTTTTATTTTGATTTAAACCTTCATTATTAGGTTTTGAACCATAATATTTCTTATAATACCTGAAACGTTAAAATGCATTCATTTATCTAAGGGAGATACTTACAAAAAAAAAAAAAAAAAGTTATTTATAATTGAATAAAATAAATACCTGTAACCAACTTCACCACAAAATGCAATTATAGCAGTACCGAAACCTATAAAAATAGCTATATAAGTTGTCAATAAATCAGAATTTAATAATTTTCTTTCTCTACCACCGATTTCCAAAGGGCAAATTTTACTCAATGGTAAATTAGCTTGAAGTAAATGATCTATTATTCCGCCATTAATAAATTCATTTATCCTGAAAAACATTATGTGATGATGATAATAATAATAAAAAAAAATTAAATACAAAATTTATTATTATACGGAGATGATGCTTACAAAGGATCTAAAACACTTTTAATTTTACTATTTTTTTGATAACCGAATCCCATTGATTTAAATAAAATTGATTTTGGGGTTGAAACGTAGGCACATCTTTGATTTTCAGGTAGGAATTCTCTTGTTTTATTTAAATAATTTAATAATAATATTTTATCCGCTTTTCTTTTTTCAGTCACGTATATCTTTCCTACAAAAAGAAAATTTATTTATTTATTTTTAAATTGAAATTACAAAAAAATTTTATTTACTCACATCATACCTTTTAATATATTTTCTAAACGTACAGGAAGTGAATCTGTAGTCAGTCTGCCATATTGAGGAAAACTTTCTTTGAGATAATCAAAACTATTTTCTATCTGAAAAATTAATTTTTGATTTATTTAAAATTTACATAAAATTAAATAAAATATTTATTAATAAATAATACGTTTAATAATGCTTCTTCGAATCCTCCTTTATCAATCATCCATTCACGTTTATGATCGTAAATATCTTTTGTAGTTTCGATGGTTAATTTAAAATGAGAAAGAGTTAGAAAAGCAGTTAAATTAGCCGTGTAAAATGATGTTAATATCGTTATAAATATCCACCATGTTGCAAAAAATAATCTTGGTGCATCTAAAAACGAAAAAAAAATATTTTTTTTTTTCGGTTACAAAAACGTAGAAAAATTAGGACAAAATGTGGTCAAGTTAACGGTAATTCCAAGTCAATGCCAGTGTTAGTAAATAACCTCGATCGCTTTTTCTTATCAGATATATATATAGGTCAATGACATTTATATGTAACAATGTAATAAAAAATTTTCTTTGATGCATTATATATATATTTATATTTTTTTCAATATTAATATCGCCTTAAAAAAAAAAGGAAAATTGTATAATCGCGATGTTATTATTATTATATTTTCAAGTTCAAAAATTAAATTTTTTTAAATTGAATTCAACATGCAATTTAATATTAAAAAGCAGAATTTTTTTTTTTTTTTAATTTAAAAATCAATTTTTCAATCTTGACTCTCGACTTAAAGTATAGGTATGCGCGTTTTATTCAGATGGGAAAAAGATTGGGTTTAATTAAATAATAGGGTAGTAGTACCGTATTCAGGATTTAACGTAGAACCTTGTTTCATGAGAGCACCGTAAACAAACCAAGCGCACGAATTTAAAGTATATTGATTTCTGGTCGTTAACAAACGATTGGAAAATTTCTTCGTCAGGTACGTTATGTAATACATTGTAGGTCCGGCAATTATCAGAGAGATAAGAATTAATATCCAAACCTAATCAAAACGAAAATTTATCATTATTATTATGCTTTTGTTTTTGAACGGAAAATTTATTATAAAAAAAAATGTTTTACTTCTCCTTTGAACGGTGCCAACAAACCGGATTTATTTGCTGATGCTGTTGGTCTTGACATAAGCAAAACCCATTCGAATTCCGTCAGAGGTTTCGAATATGTTATAGAAGATTGAAGAGCGTGCATAATTGGTAAAAAAGCAACAGCCATATCAATTTCCTAAGAAAAAAATGTCTTGGGTTATCAAATAGGTACCTGTCGAGTTAAAATTTTTTTTTTTTTTTTTACCTTTTTTGCAAGCATTCCGATAATTCCTTCGCTTTCGTTACCGATATTATTATTTTCAGGTACGGTAATGTTATAAAAAAATCCTAATTTATCTTGCATTTCGTGTATTAAATCAAAAACAACACCGGTACCGACGAGAGTACCATTTTCATCTTCTTTAACACCGGATAATGGTAATTTCTATATTGGAAAAAAAAAAAATTCTCACGATTTAAAATTTTTTTTTAATTTCGAAAAAAAAAAAAAAAAAATTTACCTGAATCGTAGCAAATCGTAGAGTTTTCCCTCTTAAAAAAGATTTCATTGTTTTTATAATAAAATCACAATTTTATATATTATTTTAATTAAAAATAATTAAATAAATAATTTTTTTTGTTTCCGGTTCCCAAAATTTTTCCACGCAAATAAATAAATATTTACATTAACTACTACGAAAACATTTTTTTTTTTTTTTGGAAATTTCCCAACGAATTTTATTATTATTATTATTATTTACATTTTACACGCGATAAAAAAAAAAATTTGTCGTTGATAAAAAAAAAAACGTGTGAAACGTACGGGGGAAAATTTTTAACTGACAAAATATTTGTTTTTTCGGTTGAATCATATTTTGCCCCCCAAACCCCGCCTCCACCCCCTACCCACCCCCATCAACCCCCCTCACGACGAAAAAATTTTCCCCAAATGACGTTGTTTTCATGCAAATAATTATCCTTATTACTTTTTCATGTTATTTAAATCGTTTGTCTCCCTTCTTTATAATTAAATTTTTTATCGTTTAAAAAAATTATTATTATT
>NW_002987028.1:411414-414912 GCF_000006295.1 Pediculus humanus corporis
TCATGAATTAAATAATTTAATTATTAAGTACTTAAATTAATAGGATTCTTATTTGTATAGCAACAATAATAATACATAAGTTCAGTCTTATAAAATTATTATAAAATGTCAATAATGAAAAATTGGGAAATGATTTCATGATAATAATGATAATTTTAATACTCTTAATTTAAATTAATGTTGATGACGTCATCAATTTTTTTACCATTATACGACGAGTGTTATATCCGTTTGTTGTTCAATTTTTTTAACATTTTCCAAATTGTTTCTTTTTTTTTCTAATTTTTTTTCAACGCAACAATGTCTTTTCCTACACACTTCCGTCATGCATTGCATCAAACATGGCATGTTTAAATTTTGTCGTAGGGTATCGATACCATCGATATTTTTTTGAGGAGCCGGCATAAATTCGGGTTGAATAATTATTTGCGTTATACCCTGTTCGGTGAAATATTTCGTCAAAGCTTTATTATTCCGCAGATAGTCCTGAAATTAACGGAGGGAGGGGAGAGGTTTCCTCTAATAAATTTAAATTTATTTCGTAATGATACGTCAAAAAAATTCAAATTAAATACTCACGACGGGATCGGCAAAAATTATGTGTGCCGTGGAAAAAACTTTATCGGCTGTGAGTTGCCAAACGTGAAAATCGTGAACGTTTATTATATCCGGAAAAGCTTCGAGAAGTTGATAACGTAACGAATCGATATTAATATCGTCTGGTATTGTTTGAAGAAGTATAAAACCTGATTCCTTCACTGAAAATGATCAAAAAACTATTTTAAAAAAAAAAAATTTTAAGCAAAAAAAAAAAATTTAACTCACTGTATGGGTAACTTAATAATAATAATATCGATGCCGATATCAATGATATGATTGGATCTAAAAATTTTGTAAATTCATGACCGGATGTTAAATAAACAACCAAACCGCAAATAATGACAAAAATACAACCTGAAAAGAAAAAAAAAGAAAAATTATTAAATAACAAAAAAAATTTAATAAAAAAATTGTTTTGTTTTAGTTATCAGGTGTATATACCGATGATATCTCTTATCATTTCTTTACTCCCTTGACGTTTTGATGGAGTATAAGATGGAGGAGGTGTCGGAGTTTTTCTTGACTGTGAAGATAATCGCCTTTGACCTTTACTTAACGAATCAATTGTCACTGATCTTTCAAGGATAACTTCACCGTTTTCGGTCACGTGTAAATAACTACCTTGATGAAAAGTATATCCTGTAAATAATAATAATGATAATAAAATTAATATAGAACCAATTAAAAAAAAAAAAAAAAAAAAAATGTATGAAATGTTGGGTGATTTTTACCTCCTATTAAAAAATAACAAAAACCGTTAAGTAATAAACCGACGGCGCCAACCATTAATATAACCAATGGAAAATGCATTTCATCCTGATCTTCAATATGGACGAGTGTTTGTATGGCTTCGACGAAAACGCTAAAACATAATGATGCTAAAAATATGCATCCTATGAGCATAACCAATATGTCGATCCTTGCCCAACCGAACGTATTTTTCAACGAGGTTTCACTTTCCCGAACGGTTTTTTCAACCTGGAAAAAATATAAAAAATTTATTAGCAGAAGAATTTTTTTTATTTAATTAATTTAATTGTTTGTGTTCTTCATATACATATGAAGTACCTGTTGACTATTTTTTAAATTTTCATTGTCGACCCTTTGAACTTTGACATCGGGTATTTTGTTTTTTACCCCTTCGTGTTGTTTTAATGTTGATTTCTGAAAACAAAAAATAATAATAATAATATTAATAAAAAGTATGAAATTTAATAAACGGAGTAAAAAAAATCCGGAAGTGTTTTATTTTGTCCAGGAAATTTTTTTTTTTTTTTTCGAAATTTATTACGCTTTCTTTTCATTATTATTATTATTATTATTTTATTGATTTTTTTTTTCATTTTTCACTCTCGATTAATTTTATAAAAAAAAAAAAAAAAAAAAAAATTAAAAATTTTAATAACGTTTTATTATAAAACTTTCACTTGTTGCTTTGTTTTAAATGGATTTTTTTTTGGCAAAAACCCCCCGACGAAAATATTTTGTTTCAATAATAATAATAATAATAATAATAATTGTTTTTAAAGGTACGAAAAAAATGTTATTTGTTTGAAAGGATTCTGCTGCGTAGGTTCGATGAATATTTTCCTTGCACGAATAAAAAGGAAAAAAAAATTTGCATAATTCTTTTATGTATATGATAAAACATTAAATCCAGACAAATATTCTTAACATGTACGCGAGAAAACAGGTATAAGGAGGACAGTTGCATGGATAAGTGGGTTGTTGTAGGTCAAACGTACCTAAAATATCAAATTAAAAAATATCGAATTAGTACGCGACCTATCCCATTAAAAAAAATTTTTTTTTTTAATGAAAATACGAGAAGAAAAATTATTATTATATTTTTTACATAGAAAATAATAATAATAATAATAATAATAATAATAATAATTGCATGGTTTGACATTGAGTGAAAGTCACTTCGTAAAAGAAAAAAGAAAAAAGAAAAAGAATAAAAAAACATGAAAACAATTTTTATAATTTAATAACCTATTATCAAATTTACTTTAATAATTCTTATTATTATTATTATTATCAAACGACACGCAATCATTAAATTGTTTTTTTTAAAAAAATTATTATTATTATTATTAAAATTTTTATTCGTTTATAATTTTGTAAATAATACACAACACGTCATTATGTTTTTTTTTTTTTTTTTTTTTTTTATTTAACTGTCGGGTAATTGTCGATTATTTAAATTTATGTATGTATTATTAACCTTTTTTTTTTTTTTTAAATATTGTTTAAACAAATTTGTTTACGTAATGACGTAATATTAACAATAACAATATCATTTTATTTAAAAAAAAGGACAACAACAAAAACTTTTTTACGGTCGAATGATTTTTTTTTTTTGACGTCTCCCCCGGAAAATTTAAGAAGTGGAAAATTCGAACGAAAAAATCAATAAATAAATAAATAAAAAAATTTGAAATTTATTGATTATTTATTTTTTTGGGCATATTACGTAATAAATAATATTAATTATAATTATTTAAATGAAAATTTTAAATGGTAAAGTGTCAATAGTAATTGTGAGATTTAGTCGTGGAATTAGAACGTTTCCTTACGGAACTCTTAAATGAATCATCCTTTTTAGTATAAAAAAAAAATTTCCTCAACACAAATCCAAAATCCTTATTTATTTATTTTATGTACATAAATATAATTTTTAATCGGGAGTTATGGAGTGAAAATAATTCAAATTCAATCCAAAAAAAAATTTGAGCGTAAAATAATAATAATAATAATAATAAATTCAATACACTTAAGAGATCATATTTTATTAAATGGATGATTAGACTCCATTTTGTTATTTGATAACAGATAATAATATTAAGATATAATAATAATAATAAATTTAAAAATAGAAACTTCTCGAACGATCAA
>NW_002987028.1:415832-417568 GCF_000006295.1 Pediculus humanus corporis
ATTATTTTAAAAAAAATTATTATTATTGCAATTATGATTTTGCAAAAAAAAAAAAGTAACCGTGAGAAATGTCACGTCGGTTAAATTTAAATTAAATATCCAATTATTATTATTATTATTATTATTATTAAATAATAAATTATTAATTCGTTCGTTCGTGGAAATTCATTTTAAATAAAAAAAAATACTTTCACATGTAAAAAAAAAAAATTATTTAAACGTTGTTGGCAAACCACAAAAAAAAAAATTTATCCAATTATTTCCTTTTAGAAATTTTCGTAGAGCAAAAAAATAATAAAAAATAATCGCCGGAAGTTAAAATTTATTTATTTCGTAATTTATAATAATAATAATAATAATAATAATAATAATAATAATAATAATGTTTGTATGGTAAATGACACGACAAATTCGTTGTGGGGTAAAAAAAAAAAAAAATTAATCGAGAGTAATAAATTGAAAAGCTTAATTAAAACAAAACTAAATAAATATTTTTTAGGTAAATACATAACTTATTTAAATAATAATGATGATAAAGGTTTAAAGAGTCGTATTATTATTATTATTGTCAAATAAAATTAATAAAACGTGGTGTGCACGTGGTGTAACTTGTATAAAAATTGAATAAAAACCTTGAAACTATGAAATTTTTATCATTTAATAGAGAAAAAAAAAACAAAAAAATTTATTTTGACCTTTTCGTAATATATTTATTTATCATCGATAATCATTTATTTATTTATTTTATTATTAATCGTTACTATTATTTGATCCGTACATAAAAAAAAAAAAAAAATTCTCGTTATTAAATAATAATAATTTCGAATGTGTCGCATTTATTAAAAATAATTTCATCGTTCATGTTATTATTTATTCTCGTGCGTTTAAATCAATTTTAATAAAATAACATCTTCCTGTAAATTTTTTTTTAATAACTACTTCCGGTATTTTTTAATTACCCTGATTGTGTATAATTACCGTATTATTAACGAAATTGTCATTTATAACGTCAAAATAATATTTTTTGTTTTTTTTTATACCGGGTTTATATCACTTTTATTTGTTTATTTTTTTTTTTAAATTAAAATTTTAAACACCAACATCATCATTATTATCAGTATCATTATTATTATGTGTTATCATCACATTCGTGTAAGAGTACGACGTTACAACATAATAAAAATAATAATAATAAAATAATTTTCAATATACATAAGAAACTTTTTTTCTTTTTTTTTTTTTTTGGCTTAGAATTCATTTCTATAACTAATTCTATTATTATTATTATTATTATTATTATTATTTCGTATCAACACATAAAGTTTTTTATAAAAAAAAACGTCAATAATAATAATAATAATTTTTTTTTAAATGTTCTTGCCAAATAAAATAAAATTATTTTTGATTATTACCCTTTTTGTGATTTGTCCTTTTATCAAATAAATAAATAAATAAATAATAATAATAATAATCCAATTAAATAATGTTAGAAAAAACAAATTCTACTTTTTACTTTTCATTTTTTTTTTTTTTTTAAATGTTTTTATCACAAAAAAAAAAGACTAAAAGATACTAATTGATAATTCCTTTGAGATTATTTATAAATAAATAAAATAAAATACTTTTGAAAATGTAAAATAAAAACCGAATGTTATTAACAAAACGTGTGTCCGAATATGGTAAAATTTAGTTACAACTGATTTAGTCGGTCATTCGATACACGAGTTAGTAGTGGT
>NW_002987028.1:417811-453327 GCF_000006295.1 Pediculus humanus corporis
TATTATATATAACGTTTCATTTCAAACCTTATTATTGTGTTTCCCATATGTTTCAACATAAAATAAATAAATAAAAATTTTATATATTTACCTCAAATGTTTATCATAACGGTAGTTTTTTCTCTTCTTCTTCATATTGTAAGTAGTTTGATTTGAAATTTAAAATATTTTTTAAATATTGTGCCTGTTAAAAGAAAAAAAAAAAATTGATTTTGTAGCAGATTGATTAATATGTGTGTGGAATATGTATTTTGGGGATGTATCTTTTAATTGTTTAGTATTAATTATGAAATTAATTGATATGATTAACAACACATTATTGTAAAATCTGATGATATTTTTTTAAAAATTTAAATTAACCACGAAAAAAAAAAAACAAAAAATTATTTTTAAAAATTTCACATTTACAAAATGTATTCTGTATCATCACTGATTTTCAATATCTAAATATAGATGACCGTTTGTTTTATGGCCATCTTACAAAACTTTTTACTCTAAATAAACGTTAATATTAATTTTATGTAAAAAATATTATATTATATTAATAATATACGATTTATTTAATAATTTTTTTAATAAATAATTACATAAATAAGTTTGTTAATATTAAGGTTGTTGCTTTTAGAAATTTTTTGGGCTTAATATAAACGCAAAGTAGAATAAAGAGAGCGACTATATAAAATTTTGTTAAATTTAATAAGGATTTTCTATTTTTACTTTTAAATTTATAATTAATAAAAGGAAATAATTACCTTAAATAGAAAATAATATTTAAATAAGAAAACCATGTCGAATAAAATTACAATATCGTATAATAAAAAAAAAAATTAATTTACGCGCCAACGTAAGCAGTAGACATTTTTATACAGTTTCAATATGGAGTGTGACGTCGAAATGGAATGTTGAAACTATTGTTTAACCCAAAAACTAAAAAAATTTTTTTTTTTTTTTATTAAATCAATCAAGTTTTGAAATGTAGATTATTTATAATGGATTTTGAAAAAATATTACGAGTCGCACGAAAAAATGAACTTACTAAAAAAGAGGTATTTCGCTTAGTCATTTATATATCACTACTTTAATGAATCAAGTATTTTTTTTTTTTTTTAATTTTACAAACTAATTATTTAAACAAAACCCTGCCACGATGTGTTGGCAAAAGATATTTTATTATTTTCCATCAAATAAAACTCTTAAATATTATTTTTACAATGTAATAATTCATATTTTTCTATTACGAAAAGTTTACCTTTAAAATAATAATAATAAAAGCTCTATCTTTAGTTAGTACAGGTGATGGTGTATTATTTCATCATTTATTAGTTTAAAAATTATGAAAATTATGTTTTTTTTTTGTGTTTGTGAATATTTTATGGTTTAAATTTGATTTTATAAATATTTACAGCCTGTTAAATGTCTTCAAACTAAATTCAAGCCCCCGACAAAAGAGCAACATGAAAAGGATAAGCTTTTGTCTGAAGGGGTTCAAAGGTTTTTGGCTCGAAAAGAAGAAGAAGAAAAAAGAAAACAGAAGGAAGCAGAAAGAAGAAAATTGGAATTGATGGCATTGAGAGCAAAGGATCCGAAAGCTAATAAAAGAATACAGACCATGCTCAAAAGAACCAAAAGTGCCAACAAATCTGTCATGGAAGATGCTATCGATAATAATAATACAGCAGATACATTAGCAGGTTATTTTCTAATATCTAATTTAAATTTTTTGTTTCCTTAATTTCCTTTTTAAACAATAATAATAATAATAATAATAAACTCTCACATTTATAAATATAAATTTTATTAATGTTATCTCTTAAAAATGTTTTTTTTTTAGGTCCTTCTCAACCTGATGAAGATGATTATGGATTTGTATCTGAATTATCTTCTCAACTTTATAATAAACTTATACAGAAAATGTATAGCACACCATCAAATGATTCTCCAAAATTTTCACCTTCCAAAAAGCCGACTGGTGGTAACCTATCGAATACGAAAGTAAGTGTTTGCCATTTCTTTAAAACAAAATTTTTAGTGATTGTCCTACAATGATGTGAAAAAATTATTATTATTTTATAGGAAAGAGTAAAAATGGCTTTGCTCAGGCAGGAAGAAGAAGATAAATTACCTCATAGGAAAAAAAGAAAACTGAAGGATAAAAAAGATGAAGATGATGATATTCCCACAGATTATGTATCATCAGATAGGGAAATAAATAAAAGTAATCAGGAATCGAGTAAAGGTATTAAATTTTAGTTTATTAATAACTAATTTTTTTTCAATTATGTATAGTTTTATAGTTTTTGAAAAAAAAAAAATTAATTTGATTTACAGAAAAAATTAAAATAAAAAAAAATGTACCGCCACCGGTTGATTTTCATGAACTATTAAAAATAGCCGAGCAAAAGCAACATGAACCGATCGTTTTCGAACCTAAAGTGGTTAAATCTCAAGAACCAGAAGTTTTGATGACAAAAAAACAAAAATTAGAACATGAAAAAATGTTAGAATTGAAACGTCAAAGAGAAATGAGGTTGCAAAATATAGAAAGTTTTGAAAAATCAGGACATAATCAGGAAAATAAAAAATCAATTCCGAAAATCCCTAAAATAAATCATCAGTCCAATTCGGAACAAAAAGTATTATTAACATCACAGAAAAAATTGACAACAAGTGGACAATCGGTGGAAAAGTCATCGAGTGGTGGTAAAACGACAAAAAATTTCGATAAAAGTGATAGGACATTAAATTTAAATAAATCAAAAGAATTAAGTGAAAAAAATAATAAAATCAAATCGGGACCTGATAAAAAATCAATAAATAATAATAATAATAATAATAATTCCGAAAAAAAGAATAAAATCCTTGATGACGAAACGACGAGTAGACTCATTAAAGAAAGGGATGAAGCATTGAAATTGTTAAAAGAAAAGGAAAGATTGATAAAAGAGAGAGATGAAGCTGTTAGAATGTTGAAAGAAAAGGAACAGTTGATAAAGGAAAGAGATGAGGTTGTGAGAAAATTAAAATTATTAGAAGAAAGTGAAAAAATCCAGAAAAAATCCAATAGCAACGTGAAAAACGGGAATGGTGGAACGACGTCGAAAAAAATCCCTGGTGGGGATAAAAATTTATCAAAAGTATCATCGATGAATGGAGGAACTGGGAAATCCAATTTGAAAAGTGATTCTTCATCAACCAAATCTAATTCTGGAGTTAACAAAAGTGGACAAAAACCTAATTTGAAATGCGTTAGCAAGAACGTACCGGAAAAAGGAAATTCTGTACGAGAATTTCCACCGAAAGACGTTAGACCCTCAGGAAAATTTAATAATTTTCCGAGAAATCAAAAATTTCCACCTGGTGTTGTACGAAGAAAAGGACTCGCACTTAAAAAACGTTAGTTTGATTTATTAATTTTTAAATGAAAACGTAGAAGGTTTCAGGCATGAAAATGTCTCCCCCCCCCCCCCAAAAAAAAAAAATTAATTTTGATTTTCTTTTTAAGGTTGCATCGAATCCGATGATGAATACGATTCGGAATTGGATGATTTTATTGACGATGATACGAATGATATGGAATCGGAAGATGTGTCAAAAGTGATCTCAGAAATATTCAGATACGATAAAAATAAGTAAGAAAAGAATTTAATTTTAAATAACGCCATTTTTTTTTTTTTTTATTTAAAATTCCTATTTTTTTTTGGAATCAGGTACTCTAAATACGACGAAATGGATGATGAATGCATGGAATCAAATTATGCGCAAATATCAAAAGAAGAATTTTTCAGCACAAAATGTGGCATTTTAGAAGATTTACAAGATATACAAAGGGAAAAAGCTAAAACAATAAAAAAACAAAAAAGATGATGTGTGTGTGTGTGTGTGTGTGTGTGCGCGTGTGTGCGTGTATTTAAATGCCAATCGACGCCGAATTATTTAAAGACTATTTTATTTTATTTTTCATTGGATGTTAATCCAAAGAAAAACACAATTTAATCATCATCATCATCATCGTCTTATCCGCATTGCATTTGTTGTTTCTCCTAAAAAGAAAAAAAAAAGAAAAATAATTATTATTATTATTAGATAAATTATACATTTATCTATTATTTAATAAATAGTTTTATCTACGTACATAGATTTTTATTTATAAATAAAATAATAATCTATATACGTACGTAAATATATATATTAATTTTTTGTATTGGATAATTTTACATTTACAATTTTCAATAAATATAAAATGAATGCATTTAATAAATATCTGTATATAAATTCAAGATTATTTTTTTATTTATTTTTTTTTTTGAAAATAAAATTTATTTAAAAACCGTTGAAAATAACAAGATAATAATAATAAATTACATAACAATTTAACAAAAAAAAAAAACCCGCATTTAAAAATAATATTTTTTACAAAATGTTTTTTTTTTTTGTAATAAGAATAAATAATAATAATAATAATAATAATAATAATAAATAAAATTCATAAATATTATTAACAATTTATTTTTTTATTTTACATAATTTAAAAACAAAAAGGAAATTTTTAAATGGCTTTTAAATATTAAGATATATTATTTATCTTAATAATTCATTTTTAAAAAAAATTATAAATTAATATTTATATATATATATATCTTATTGAATAAATTATTAAAAATAATAATATATCGATAAATTGTTGTTTGACTAGATTATATTTTAATTATTATTATTATTATTAATTAAATGGTTAAAAATTTTTTGCATTTTCAGTTCTCGTTTTAAAAATGGCATTTCATTGTTTTTTTTTTTTTAATTATAAATTATTATAATTATATCGAATAAATAATAATAATAATAATAATGTGTTTTTTTAATATAAATTCTTTTTATGAGAATTTTCCTGTGAATATCATAATTTTTTAAAAACATTTTTCGAATTTGATATGGACATTTTTATTTTAACGATGTTATATCCATAAGTGCAGAACAAATTTCATCGCTGATTTCTCGAGATCCCGGAATATCTGATATGACCCATGTGTCATCAATGTTATTCAATGTTTCTCTGCAGAATGGACAAGTTTTATGCCATGTATTCCTGATAAAATAAAATAAATTAAATATAAACACCTTTAAATATAATAAATTTATTTGTAAACACAATGTAAGTATGTACTTACCATTGTTCGATACATTGCATGCAATAAGCATGAGCACAGGGAAGTAAAACATCAGATTTTCTTTCTAAACATATACTGCATTCTCCTAACTTATCGGAAATACTGTTTGCTAAATTATCAACTTCTTCAAGAAGCATAGAAGCTGTAAATTTTTTATATTGCACATTTTTCAATTTAATATTTTTAGGTTTTGTACTATTTACATCGAGTGGAATCACACTGTCAGGTACAACATTTCCAGAATTATTACCGCTATCGGAGCTAGAGTCATCCGATCCTGCACAAATTATCATTGATTTTAAAAAAAAAAAAAAATTTTTTTTAAAAGAACAATATAAAAACAAAAACAATCATATAATAACCTGATTTTAAAGGACTAGAGTCACAAGAAGAATCTGAAGAACTTACTGACTTGGACAAGTTATTTTTCAACATTACTCCATTTGGATCATCAATTTTTTCTTTTTCCGAACTGTGTAAAGCAGCTGTCAGTTGACATTCCAAAGTTTTAAAAATTTTTAAAAACTGATTTAAATTAAACAATCTATGACTTTCAATTACTTTAGTTTCAGAATCTAATTTAATGCATGCAATTTTTACTGTTCCTTTCCATAATACTGTTGAATCCGTTCCTTTTTTTACTGCAAATAAAAGTTGTTTTCCATTCTGATCCGTAACTTTTCTCGATCTTAAAAAATAAACATTTATTTACTGTCATTTCAAAAAGTAAGGCTTATTAAATATTATAATTTATTAGGGTTTTTAATATAAAATAAAAAAAATCGTTAAATCATAAGCTTACAGTTCGTTAAGCTGTTCCAGACATTTTAGAAAATCTTCATAACTTAAAGCCGCTATTTCAGTGATAACTCTGGCTTGCCTTACAACTTCGTCCTGGATAGCGCTAACAGTTTCAGGTATGATATTTTCAGATGGAGAACCATTGCTACTCAAGGCTTGGCCCATTTTATATTACTGAGTAAAAAAGTATTTATATTTTTTCGGTTCAATAATAATTGGCCACAATTTAAGTAATTTAAATTTTTGCATATTACTACATTCTTATAAGTTGAATATTTTCAGGGCCCTTTTTAACAAAGGAGCAATGGTTTTTATCTTAATGCGGCTTCTTAAACGTTGTGTATATGGAATGAATACTAAATATTTTTAAGTTTTTAAAAAAGTTTTAATAAAGGCTGAATGATGAGCACAGATTCAATAGAAAAGTTGTACAAAAACTTTGGTATACTGGCCGATTCTAAAGACAAAATCGGAGAGGTATCATCTACATTTAGAAATTTAAATTTTGGATGCGTATGATTAAAGTTTTCAGATAATTTATTTTGAATGAATAAAATTAGGTTTTACCTTGATCAAAAATTTTTTTATTACTTATAAAACTAGGGATACAATTTAAAAAACGTAAAAAATTAAGATAAATTTAAGAGAAAACTTTTTTTGTGGCGTAAAAGTACATTCTGATAAATGAACTATTTTGGCTCAATTTATAAATGAAAAGTATTGTTAAGGTAAAAAATATTAGTCAAATTTTCATTTTTGTTTTAGCATGTCAAAGAATATCTTGAAATTATGACAGCTGTCAAAGGCTCTTCAAAAGAAAAAAGGCTGGCTTCGCAATTTATCACCAGATTTTTTAAATATTTTCCATCTGTAGCTGAACAAGCCATTGAATGTTTATTTGATTTGTGTGAGGATGAAGACATAGAAGTAAGTTTTATTACAGTATTTTTTCAACATTTTAAATTAAGTACTTTCGTCACAGATTTGAAAAACTAAACTGAAAGTATTCTGATAAAACATTAATTTAACTTTTTTCTACAGACCAGAAAACAAGCGATTAAAGACTTACCATCCTTGTGCAAAGACAATAAGCAATTTACTCAAAAAATTGCCGATATTTTGGCTCAACTTCTTCAAGCTGAAGATTCATCTGAAATAGCCGTTGTTAATAATTCTTTGTTAACATTGCTGAGTATTGATCCCAAAGGATGTTTGTCTGGTTTATTTAATCAGGTTAATCTCACATTCGAAATTTTTACCCATTTGCATTTTTTAAATTAACTTTTTATTATTGAATTTATTTTATATTTTTGTTAATTTAGATTTTATCTGGAGAAGATTTTGTTAGAGAGAAATGTATTAAATTTCTAACTGT
Organism: Pediculus humanus corporis; assembly: GCF_000006295.1. NCBI lineage: Eukaryota > Metazoa > Arthropoda > Insecta > Psocodea > Pediculidae > Pediculus > Pediculus humanus. The sequence goes on from NW_002987028.1 coordinate 425,153, forward strand.
AAAAATAAGAAATTTTAAAAAAGATGAACTTAATGCAGAAGCTGAAGCTTATATGATAACAGAAATAAAAAAAGTATTGCAAGTATGTATCTAAAAGTACTTATGTAAATTTTAAAATTAATTTCAGTCCTTTTATAAACTGTTTTTAATGATAAGTTTTGTTAAATCAACTAAATTTGAATTTATTTTCTAGGATGTAACTGCAAATGAATTTAATGTATTAATGGAATTATTAGGTTCTACAAAATTGGGCAAAAGCATAAGCGGTCATCAAGAATTGGTAGATTTAGTTGCGGAACAAGTTGAACTTGATCATCCGTTCAGCCCGGGAGCCGATGAAGAATCTGAACTTTTAGATAGATTAATTAATTGTGTTAGACATGCATTACCTTATTTTTCAGTAAGTTTAAATGTTAATATTTTACAAAATTTTTTTAAAAATAACAATTTAATAATTAAATTAAATAAAAACTTTTAGTCTCAAATCAGTTCATCTAGATTTGTAAGTTATATATGCGAACAAATTCTTCCTCAATTGGAAAGAATACTTACATCTGAAGAAGACAGTCCCATCGAATTAGATTTGCTGAAAATATTAGCCGAACTGTGTACACACTGCGGAGCGATGAATCAGCCGGAGAAAAAAGTTCTGCAAATTTACCAAAAACTTCTGGTAAAAACATACAAATCATTATTATTAATACTTTCAATTTGTTATGAATTTTTAAAAACTATTTAATACTTACATTGTTTAGGTGTACATGCCTTTACCTCCAAATGATGGAACAGAATTAACAATGGAACCGAGATTAGAATTTTCTCATGTCGAATGTTTGATGTATGCTTTTCACAAATTAGTCAGACAATGTCCAGAATTTCTATCGGATGCTGATAGACTAAAAGACTTTAAATTACGGTTAGAATCATTTAAAAAAGTATTAAAATTGTATACAAACCGTGAGATTAACTTTTTTTTATGTTTATATGTTTAACAGTCTTCAGTATTTTGCAAGAGGGATTCAAGGTTATATAAAAAAATTGAGAGAAGCACTATGTGGGAAAACGGCAGAAGAATTAAAGTCCGAAGACAATAGACTAAAAGTTGTAGCATTGAAAACGACATCAAATATAAATATTCTTATTAAGGATTTATTTCACAGTCCTCCTAGTTTTAAAAGTGTTATAAATTTGAGCTGGAAACCTCTCGCAAGTTCTGATGTAAGTTTATATAACCTTAATTTAACATAATTTCAAAATTTAATTTTTTAATTTTAATTTAAAAAAAATTTTTTTTTAGAATCGATCTGTCAATAGTGTTAAAGATTCTTTAGTCGGTGTTAAACGACATACACCTATAACTTTTGGAGAAAGTAAATCATCACCGAAACAAAAGAAAACATTAAAAGGATATAAAGAAGTTTACACTCCTCCGAGTGGAAAATACAGCGATAAAATTTCCGGTTACAGTAAGTATAATTATTATTTTTAAGAAAAAAAAAAATTTTACCTTAAATAAATAATTGAAATAAAAAATAAATTTTTCAAGTTCCAGTTAGGGGTAGAGGAAATTTATCAGTGTCTCGACTTGGTGGTGGTGGTGGACGTGGAAAGTTTCGTGGCGGCAGAACTTGGAGACGTATGTCTTATTAATAATCAATACATTTAATACAAAATAAAAGATTTTATATCAAATCGATTATTATTATTATTATTTGATTTCACTTAATAAATGATTTTTTTATCAAAACTAAAAAAAAAAAAAAAAAAAAAAAAATGGGTTTTAATTTTAATTATAACGAAAGTTGAAACGAGTTAACAAAATAATTTACATTATTAATTTTATATCCGATTTTTTTTTTATAATTTGATTTATGATAACTTTAAATGTAGTATTGTATTTGTTAAAAAAAAAAAAACATTGGTAGATTTATTCTAGACTGATTAGAAATGTAGATTAATTCAAAATTAATTATAAATTAATTAACTTTTTGAATTTGGATTAAAATTTTCTTACGAAACAATAAATAATTTAATTATTTTATGTGTGGCAAAAAAAATAATTATTGCCTTTAATAACTTAGTGTGATTATAACAGAACTCATGTATTTGTGAATTATGATAAAAAAAAAAAAAAAAAAAAAGAAATTTTATTTTACATCAATTCAACGTCATTTTTTTTTTTTAAACTTCCTTTCTTTACACTTTAATTATATAATACAATTCAATTTTAACATTTTTACATAAATTTCTAAAATAATAATTATGAGTATTAATTTTCATCAATTTTTAAATAAAACTTTACAATTCTTAATTACAAATTATAAGATTATTAATAATTTATAAAGCATCGACAATTTCACACATTTGTTTATCTAATTCTGTATAAATGTCTCTATCAGCAGAATCATTAGATAAAGAATCGATATTGTCGAATAATTCTGTGTTTACTGACATACTGTTTTCACCATCAGAGGAATCCGGTAGATTGTGTAGAGCAGTATTGATTATTTCCAAAACCTGCAAAATAAATTTAATGTATAAAAATAATGAATTAGATACAAAAAAAAAAAAAAGTCTCAAAGAATTTCACTTACTTTATCCAAGTGCTTCTGAAATCTAATTGCAGTCTCATTTCTTTGCTGTTTTTGAAGTTCCATCATTACTCGTAAAGTTTCCCTAGCTTGATGTGGTCTAAATTCATTTAATAAATGATGTATGTGAAAAAATAATAGGCTGAGATCATCAACTTTTTCAGTTCTTTTAGGTGAATCAGGACATAAAACTAATGTGTCTAATAAATCTAAAAAGTTTACTAGCAGAGAATGATTTAATTTTCTCAGTTCTTTTCTTCTGTCAAAATGTTGTGGATACAATCGTTTTATACCCTAAAAATTAATTATCACGTATTTATTTATGTGTGTTTTTTTTTTTTTAAATAATAAACCCATCGGTAAAAAAATTACCTGACTTTCCAGAGACCTAATAATTGTATCATCGGCATTAAAAGTATGACCAAACATATTATAGGAATCGTGAATAGGAGGTGGTGGTCTAGGTACTCTTTTCATTTTAATGTTTTCATCGGTAAACAAATTAATGTACTGCATCGGAGGTAAAGGCAGTGAACTAACTTGAGCTACATCAGGATTAGCCATTTTAAAAAAAAAAAAATTACAACACTTAAAAATAAATAGTTATTTAAAGTTAGGTGATCGTAAAACTTAACTCATATTCATTTATTATTGCAATTATCAGGGCCCTATTTTAATTTACCATTGTAATGGCCGAAATTCAGAGACACGTAGCCGGAATCTTGTTGACACTTTTATGTGTCAGTCGTTAAATTATTTAAATAATTAATTTTAAAATAGTTATGTGCAGTAAAAGATTTCATTATTAATTTTATTATTTCAATATTGTTTTTTTTTTTTTTTTTTTTTTTTTTTTTTAAAAAAAACTATAGGAAGGTAGACGAATAGTTATCTAAGCAAGCCTAAAGGTAATAACTTCTAAATTACTTTTATAAAACAAGTTTTTTCATAATTTGTTTTTTGTATTATAATATTAATATCTACTTTATTATAATTACAGTAAGAATAAAAGATAAAATTTTTTAGCGTATGATTTAAAAAAAAAAAAAAACGTCTAAGGTATATAAATCTTGAATAGGAATTGAACGAAGGTTAGGGCTTACTTTTAACACAATTCACTTGTTAAAAAATTATATTGATAATGATGATGTGAATATGTAAAAATTTTAGATAAAAATGGGTACACACGTGGAACAGCCTTGTTATACTTTAATTAATGTGCCATCTGATGTTGAACAATTGAATGAAATGCAATTAAAACTTGATTTGGAAAAAGGAGATGTTAAAACTAAAATTGAAGCATTAAAAAAAACTATACATATGATTTTAAGCGGAGAAAGACTTCCAGGAATTCTAATGACCATTATCAGATTTGTTCTTCCCCTACAAGATCATATGGTGAAAAAATTATTACTAATATTTTGGGAAATAGTTCCAAAAGTAGGTAGTGAGTTCAGTATGAAATCAATATTGAATTAAAAAATGAATAAGATATAACAAAAGTATTTCCGTTTTAGACTAATCCTGATGGAAAATTAATGCAGGAGATGATTTTAGTGTGTGATGCTTATCGTAAAGATTTACAACATCCTAATGAATTTCTAAGAGGCTCAACTTTAAGATTTTTATGCAAATTAAAAGAACCAGAATTATTAGAACCATTAATGCCGGCTATAAGAGCATGTTTAGAGCACAGGCATTCCTACGTTAGGAGAAATGCCGTTTTGGCTATTTTCACTATTTACAGGTTACAAATCAAGCTTTAAATTTCAAACAAATTAATCATGGTTAAAATTGTTATAAAAGCACTATTTGTTTATTTTAGAAATTTTGAATTTTTAATTCCTGATGCACCAGAACTAATTGCCAATTTTCTTGAAAGTGAACAAGATATGTCGTGTAAAAGAAATGCTTTCCTAATGTTACTACATGCAGATCAAGAACGTGCCTTAAATTATTTAGCTTCATGTCTTGATCAAGTAAATTCATTTGGAGATATTTTACAACTTGTAATTGTAGAACTCATATATAAAGTTTGTCATGTAAACCCTTCAGAGAGATCAAGATTCATAAGATGCATTTACAACCTTTTAAACTCTAGCAGTCAAGCTGTTAGATATGAAGCAGCAGGTACTCTGATCACACTCTCCAGTGCTCCAACTGCTATAAAGGTATCGATACCAAATATTTAACAATTTGAACGAATTTGAATACCAGATATTTAATCGATTTGAAATTCCTTTAAGGCTGCAGCAAGTTGTTACATTGAAATTATAATTAAAGAAAGTGACAATAATGTTAAGTTGATAGTTTTGGATCGTCTCATTTCTTTAAAAAATAATCCAACACATGAAAGAGTGCTTCAAGATCTTGTTATGGATATACTAAGGGTTCTGTCTAGTCCTGATTTAGAAGTTCGAAAGAAAACTCTAAATTTGGGTAAATAAAAAAATAAATATTTTCTTTTTAAAAAAATTCCTTGAATTCAATTTTTTTAAAAAGCAACGATCAAATTTCAGCTATGGAATTAGTATCATCTCGAAATATCGAAGAAATGGTTTTGGTTTTGAAAAAGGAAGTCACTAAAACTCACAATGTAGTCGAACACGAAGACACGGGAAAATATCGTCAATTATTAGTAAGAACGTTACACTCCTGTTGTATTAAATTTCCAGACATTGCTGCAACAGTCATTCCAGTTTTAATAGAATTTTTATCAGATTCTAACGAGTTAGCCGCAACGGACGTATTAGTTTTCATTCGCGAAGCCATACATAAATTTGAAAATTTAAGGCCGCTCATCATAGAGAAGCTTCTCGAGTCATTCACGTCAATCAAAGTAAATCACGCAAAATTTTAACATGTCGATCGTAAATTTCCCCATACGAATATTAACGTTGAATATTTGAATGTAATTGCAGTCGGTTAAAGTTCACCGTGCCGCGTTGTGGATTCTCGGAGAATATGCCTACTTGCCGGAAGATATTCAAACCGTCATGACTCAAGTGAGACAAACCCTTGGAGAAATACCAATCGTGGAAGATGAATTGAAACGAGCTGCGGGTGAAAAATCTGAAGATGACCTTTCGTTCAGTCAAGGGCCAGTTCAGAAATTGGTGACTTCCGACGGAACATATGCCACTCAGTCTTCTTTCAACACGTTATCGTACGTGTCTCATTTCTCTCATTACAATTCTTCAGTTAATTTTATGGGAAATCTAACATGTATTGTCAATTTGTAGAACGGCAAAGAAAAACGAAGCTAGACCACCGTTACGTCAGTATCTCATCGACGGTGATTTCTTTATCGGAGCCGCCCTGGGTACTACTTTGGCCAAATTAGCACTCCGATATAATTCTTTAGTTAAAGACACCGTGAAAAGAAATAGATTTACAACGGAAGCCATGTTAATAATGTAAATAAATCTAATCTACAACCCCGAATTTAGTTTCTATTTAAAAAACAATAATAATAATAATAATAATAATACTTATCGTTATGAATTGCAGGTCTTCCGTGTTGCACCTTGGAAAATCTGGAATTCCATCGAAAGCAATTACAAACGACGATGCCGACAGATTACTCCTTTGCTTGAGAGTTTTAAGCGATGCGAATCGCGAAATCGAAACCATTTTCAGCGAAAAATGTCGGAAAGCTCTTTCCGTTATGTTGGTGGCCAACGCGCTTCAAGAATCCTCACTGCAAAAGGTTAAAATCTACAAAAAAAAAGAAAAAAATTTTTTTACGAGTAGGTTTTCTAATTGCGAAAAATTTCATATTCAAGGCGAAGGAAAAATCTGCGAAAGTGAACGAAGCCGATGATCCCATAACGTTCCTTCAACTGTCGGCGCTACGTGGAGGCGAAGACTTCGGAGGAGAAAATTTGTTCGAATTGTCTTTGAGTAGAGCCGTAGCCGGTGGAAAACAAACCGGAAGTGGCGACTTCACTCCCGCTTCGAGTAAATTAAACAAAGTAATACAATTGACCGGATTCAGCGATCCCGTTTATTCAGAAGCTTACGTTCACGTGAATCAATACGATATAGTACTCGATGTATTAATTGTTAATCAAACAGGTTAGACACGTTTAAAAAAAAAAAAATTAATATGAAAAGACCAAGGGAAGACAACATGACATTCATACTCTTTCTTTCTTTTTTTGCTACTGTTTAGGAGACACTTTGCAAAACTGTACTTTAGAATTGGCAACGTTGGGAGATTTGAAACTAGTTGAAAAACCTCAACCGGTCGTGTTGGCACCTCACGATTTTTGCAATATAAAAGCGAGCGTTAAAGTTGCATCGACGGAAAATGGAATCATTTTTGGAAATATCGTTTACGATGTAAATAACGGGGGGGGTGGGAAGGGGGAGTGGAGTGGAGGGGAGGGGAAAGGAAAGAGTACATCAATTATCGGATTTTTTTCTCTTTTTTTCCCGTAGATATCCGGGGCGGCATCCGATCGTAACGTCGTCGTTCTCAATGACATACACATCGACATAATGGACTACATAGTTCCGGCAAGTTGTAACGATACGGAATTCCGTCAGATGTGGGCTGAATTCGAATGGGAAAATAAAGTGTCCGTGAGCACGAATTTAACGGATCTTCACGAATATCTTCAACATTTGATAAAAAGCACCAACATGAAGTGTCTGACACCGGAAAAGGTGAAGAAGACAGACATTTTGTTTTTATATTTTTGTTACTTTTTACATGCAATAATTTGGCACATATCATCATTCCAGGCTCTTTCCGGTCAATGCGGTTTCATGGCTGCAAACATGTATGCGAAATCGATATTCGGTGAGGATGCATTAGCGAATTTGAGCATTGAAAAACCGTTTAACAAACCGGAAGCTGCAGTCATCGGACACATTCGGATTCGAGCAAAAAGCCAAGTGAGTGTGAGATCTGACGTCACTCGATTCGATATCCGGTATATTTGTGTAAACAAAGTAAAAAATTTAAATTTTGTTTGTTTGTTTGTTTGTTTGTTTGTAGGGAATGGCTCTTAGTTTAGGAGATAAAATTAAAATGGCCCAAAAAGTACCCGTTAAACTCGGTGCGTAAAAAAACAAAACAAAACAAATCTACATGTAAAAGAAAAAGAAAGAAAAAGAGAAAAAGTAAAATAGAATAAAAAAAATTGTTATTCGTATATAATAATAATAATTAATAATAATAATAATAATAATAATAATAAACATTTTGCTTTATCTTTTAATATGTTTTTTTTTTTTTAATTAATTAATTAATTATTAAATGGGAATAAAATTTAAAATTTAAAATTAAAAAATAGTTTTCGTTTTATTGTTGTTAATAATAATAATAATAATAATAAGAAAGTAATGATATAAATATATAAACTAATCAAATTTCCTTTTTTTTGGTACAAAAACAAGGAAAAAGTTAATCCTAGAGAAGAAATTCTATATTTTTAAGGAAGGAGGAAGAAAAAAGTGTAAAAGAAAGAGAAAGAGATAGAAAAAGTTAAAATTTCTATGGGAGAAACAAAGAAAGAAAGATTTAATTTAATTATGATTTAACGGTTACGGAATTTACGATATGCTAAACGTAAACAAAAGAAAAAAAGAAAATTTTTTGAGGAGCAATTTAAAGATAATAATAATAAAAAGAATATTCCAGACGACGATAAATAATAATAATAATAATAATAATAATAATAATAATAAATTTCCTTATATAAATAAATATTTAAAACAAAAACAAATTTGTCGTCACGTGTTTGTTATTATCATAAAAATAAAACGATAAGCAAAATTTTTAAAAATTTAAATTATTATTATTATTATTATTATTATTATTATTATTTGTTTACATTTTTGTCCTTCGCGGGTTTTTTTTTTTTTTTTTTTTTTAAAAAAATATTTTATCAGTAAATATACCAAATTGAATTTTTTTTTTTTTAAATACCTTTCGATTATCAAAGAAAAAAAATTTTTCCGTTTTTTTTTTTTTTTTTAATTAAACAAAACGAATAATAATAATAATAATAATAATGATAATAATAAACTTTGTTTTATTTCTTTTTTTTTTTTTTTTTTAAATTAATTAAAATTTTCACGGCGCCGGATTTTTAGAAATAATAATAATAAATTAACCGTGAAATTTTTTTTAACACTTAGTCATAAAAATCGTGGGGGGAGGGGAAAGGGGAAGGAGCGGGGAAAAGGGGGAATTTCAAAATGGAGTCGAAATAAATTATTATTATTATTATCATTTCTCGGATTTAAATCACTAAACAATTCTTTTAAATTTCCAACAAACAAACAAACAAATTATAAGAAAACACGTATAAGCGAGAGAGAAAGAAAATAATTACGATAAAAAGTTATTAATTAATTAATTGATTTGTCACGTGATCAACAAAATATCGAAAAAAAAAAACAAAACAAAATTACCCGGTTAATTAAATTTTTTTTTAATTAAACCATTTTTTTTAAATGCGCAGTAATAATAATAATAATAATAAAGCGGGGGGGGGGAAATTGTTTAAAAAAAAATAAACCAAACAACAAACAATTTTTTCCTTTTTCCATCTCTCCTTCCTTTTTTATTTATTTATTTATAAATAATAATAATAATAATAAAGAAAAAAAAAATTAATTTTGGTTGTTGTTGTTGTTGTTGTTGTTCGTATGCAAGTGAATTTTTTTTTGTTAGAAAAAAAAAAAACATATTTGGTCATATAATCATAAATTTTTTTCTGATTGGCCTAATTCACTTCTTCTTCTCTCCTCCTTTTTTACGTTTGTTTGTTTGTTTGTTTTTGTTTGTTTGTTTGTTTTTATAAAGGGAACGAATTTAATGGATTTTAGTTTAGTATTCGTTTGTAAGTAAATCAATCAATTTATTCGCGTAGTTTTTTTTTTTTCCCCCCACAGGAATAAAAACCATGAAATCCATCGTAAGTTTTTAATTATTATTATTATTATTATTATTATTATTTTTATCATTATCGTTTTGCGTTTTGCGTTTTTTTCAGGTTTTTCTTTTGAATAATTATTTCGTAGGTATTTTTTTAATTTTTTATTTAACACGTGAAACATATTGTTGCGATACAAAATGGATACGACTCGTTTACATGATGTCTTGTGGTAAGAAAAAAAGAGACAGCAGCACTTCGAGTTTTAATGAAACTCTATTGAGAAACATGCCGTCGGATTTTTATGGTGCCGTTAAATATTTAAAAGAAAATGATCCACAAAATCCCATGTTTAAAGACGATCAATTTTTATATAGAATATTAGAAGATGGTGAGTGAGTGAACGGACGTTGTATGATTTTTCTCCCACCCTTCTTATTTATAATATTATCATTATTATTATTTTTGTGTTTTTCTCACAACAGAAAGAGCATACAAAAAAATTCATTCCAAAGTAAAACACGTTTACGTCGTCGAATATAATGTCAAAACGAAAACAACATATTCGGAAAAATCAACAACGAAAAGACCATTTTTTGATAAAATTTTTAAAAATAAATGTCTTCGTACAAATGAAGGTAATTTGTTTAATTATAATTATTATTATGATTGTTTAAAAATAATCACCGATTGATTGATTGATTGATTGATTGTTTTTAGGCATTCACGGTTTTCCGGATCAGTGGGAAGTTGACGAAATCAACGATGATAAAATAAATGAAAATCATCGGAGAAGTTCTAAAATAGATAAATTGATTGAAGAATGTTGTAAAGTTCCTCCCGTTCGTACGTGTAGCGAAAAAACATTCAAGGGAGCTTGTTAAACAAACAAGCTAACAAACAAACAAACAAACAAAACAAACAAAAAACAAAAAACTAAAAACGAAAAATCATCGGAAATGTGGAGAAAAAAGAAAATTTTTTTTTAAATAATTAAACGTTTTTCCTATTATTTATATTGTTGTTGTTTGTTTTTATTATTATTATTATTATTATAATTTCTCTCTCTCTCATTTATTATTATTATTATTATTAATAAAATCGAAAAGAAAATGGAGGTTTTTCCAAGAGTGTATTATTAATTATTTTTCTCCCATCGAAAATGTATTTTCATTTATTTCCGAATTGACGTCATCATCATTTAAACAATTTTCCACGTTATTATTTAAATAATAATAATAATAATTCTTAGGTGAATTTTCCGGTGTTAAGGTACGAGTCACGTGAAAATCGTGAGGTGATAAATTTTCATCCCACGTGTCCCCCCTTTCACAACAATCCGTTTCGAAATCGTCATCGAATTTGACATTTTTATCAAAACTCACCGATGAATTATTTATTTTTATTTTTTGGTTGTCGTTGTTGTTGTCGTTGTCGTCTTCTATTAAACAATCCGTTTGTTTTTCACGTACCGAATACGTCGGATATGCACCCGATAAATTCGTTTTGTCATCCGAAAACGAATACGATTCGTTTTTCCTATCATCTTCCGGAAGTGACGACAAATCCGATGCGGTATTTATTATGATATCCGAATTTAATTCGTTTTTTTCCATAACCGGTGATAAATTCCATATTTGTTTATTATCATTATTATCATTACCATCATTATCGTATAATAATAATAATTGTAAATTGTCTTCTTTTTCCGATAAATAACTTATAGTTCTTTCGCTATCTTCTAAAATGTTTAAACGTGGTATATTTCTCGGGGAATCTTCTTCAACCTCAACCTCATCTATTTCCGTTAATATTCTATGACAGAAAGAAAAACAATTTCCGTTGGAATTACAATTTATTTCCGGTGCGAATGTTTTCAATAATTACCAACAAAAAAACGTACACAAAATCGACATTGATGACGTCATTAACGTGATTTAATTAATGTGCTTTTAATAATCTATTAATTTGTGTATCGTGCACGTGTTTTCTCAATTCAATAATCAATCAATCAATCAATCAATCAATAAATCAATAAAACGTTTTTTTTTTTAATAAATAAAATTTATTTATTTATTTATACGTCCCTTAAAACAAAATTTTAATATTAAATTTTTTTTTTTGCTTTCTTCCACCTCCTCTCTTTCCTCCTCTTCCTCCTTCTTCCCCCTACCCCTCCCCTTCCCCCTTTCATCGTTAGGATCGATAATTTCCGATTCTTTCTCCTCTTTTTCTCGAATTATCATCATCATCATCATCATATTTCATTCGAAAAAAATATTCGTCGGAATTATTAATTAAGTCGTATGTCATCGACAAACCGGAACCCGAATAATATCGTCCGTTTCTCAAACATTCCATTTCCGGTTCTCTTTCATCCGAATAATTGGATCCTTTCATTTCCGATTCGTATAATCGATCGATGAAAATTTTTTTTTTTTTCTTTTTCTTTTTTTTCTTTTTTTTCCTTTCCGTCGGCCACGTGAACGTTCTCGAGGATACGGGTAAGGATCGAAAGGAACTACCAAGGGAACAAGAATATTGTTGTTGTTGTTCTTCATCATCATCATCATCTTCTTCATCATCATCTTCCTCTTCCTCCTCGGTTTCGGGTTTGGTAAGGACGTAGGGAAAGCTGAAATCGGGAATTTTTTTTTGTATTTATGTGCGGTTTAAACGCGACACCTTTTCACAACTAACGATTTCCTTTTAAAATCCGCCATTTTAACATAATACTAATAAATTACATTTACTATCGTCATTATTATTATTATTATTATTATTATTATTATTATTATATTTTGAGGTAGTTGATTCCATTAAAGCTTTTCTTTTCTTTTCTTTCTTTTACAAAACCGTGCGTCAAGTGCATTTTTATTTCACAACACAAACACCACCATTTCAGATTGTTCTTTATGATAAATTTCACTTTAACTACGCATTTACATACTTTTTTTTTCTACGCATTGAAGAACATTGTCTTATCTTACCGTCTGGAATCCTCCAGTGTTCTCGCTTGTTCGAACCTCGCATTCGTAACTTCCCTTCTTAAATCACTTACTTGCTGTGACAGTTCGGCACATTGCGACTGATATTTTCTCACGTCTTGTGATTCCACATCCCTGAAATCACACCAAAAAAAAATATGTGAGGGGGGAAAAAAACCGGAAACTCTTTCCTCAAAAAAAAAAAAAAAAAAAAAAAAACTCACAATTTTTCCGTCAATTCATCGACTTTTTGCCTGAGTTGATGTATCAAAGTTTGCAAATCTTTGTTTGTTATCTTGTGTTCCAACGTTTCCTGTCGGCTGTTGGTCAATGATTTTTCCAATGTTTGCGACAGACTCCTTTCGTGTGTCAATTTTTGATTTAATCCCTCGTATTCTTCGCTGAGACGTCGAACTTCGTTTATCAACTGTTGGACAACAACAACAACAACAACAACAACAAAAATCAAAACAACCGACAAAATGAATGACGTATAAAAGGATTTTGATACTCGCCTGAACTTTTTCTGCATCGTTCGAATTTGCCTGCCTTCTCAAAGCTTCCTTTTGTCCATCCAAAGTCGAACAGAGATCTCTCAAAGCTTTGAGATCTTGTTCCGAACGAATTTTCATTTCCGTTTGTTGCCTCAATTTCGATTCTAATTCTGCTATTTGCGCCGTTAATTCGGCTATCTGATAATAATGATAATAATAATAATAAGTAAATATAAAGGCGGTTTTTTTTTTTTTTTTTCAAAACAAAAATTAATAATAATGATAATTACAATACCTGTTTTTCATAATTGTACAACAAGCTATCCTTGGATGCGATTTGGTGTTCCAAATCCATTATCTTGTTGTTGGCTGCTATCAATTGTGATTTTGTGTTTTCCACAGTTGATTCCAGAGTGTGATTGTTCGATTCCAGAGCCGTCGCTTCGATGCTCAGGCTGCGAAAATGATCCAACATTTGATTCCTTTCCGATTCCTAATTGATTGAAAAACAATAAAATGTATTCGAGTTCCGACAACCGGAAGTTCCGCCGCGATCGTTACGATTATCATTACGTTTTACCAACTTTTTTAGTGAGCAATTCTTCTGCTTTTTTCACTTCCGACACGTATTGCTGAAGTTGTTTTTTCAAATTTTCACAATCTTCTTTTTCCAAATCCAATTCTCTTCTTGCCGTTAGACAATCTTTTGCCGCGGATGCCAAATCGTCTTGCAACCGTCGATTTTCACGTATCAAAGCTTCCTTTTGCAATTCGCACTGTTCGAGTTCTTCTTTCAACCTATCAATTTCCCTTTCCAAACTCCTGAACGTGTAATCCTGACTCGTTTTCTCGCTCATCGTAAATCTAAACCGTGAAAATTTATTTAAATCCATATCGTCATCGAAAGAAAAGAAAAGGAAAGAGAGTAAACACGTGCGAGGACATGAACAACCGCGAGTAGGTAGGTAGCTCATCAACAACAACAAACATTACGATTGTGCGTTTGTTAGCTTCTTGTTGAAAAACAAGATACATTATAATACCGGAACTGATTAGTTCCTGCTACGATGTTGCAAGTGTGAGTCTGCCATCATCACGTGATAAATAAATAACAGAATACGTAGTAGTAGTAGTTAAATCATTGGGGTTAGTTACATAAGAGCTAATATCATTTGCAACGTGGGACGAAAACTCATGCCTTGAGGGAAGGTATTATTCAACCTTATTCACCTACCTAACTTTTTTTTTTTTTTAAACGTAATATTCTCTATTCGTAATTTCCAATTGTGTAAATGCGTTATTATCATTATCATCATCATCATAATTTTTTTCCAGAGGGATTTTCCAGGGTCAAACAAACGTTAAGATAATTAAATACCGGCCGAGTTTATTATTACGTAACAAAACAAAAAACCAACAAAATTGTTTTTTTTTTTTTTTTTTTTTTTTTTTTAATTACTTCAAGTTTTTTTTTATGACTCCTCCAAACCCATCAATTTTAAATAATCCGAGTTTTACGGTTCAGAAGGGAGGGAGAGGGGGAAACAATTTAAAATGGCGGACGTCAAACGTTTATTTTGTTTACCAAATCCATGTTTATATTTAAAAAAAATAAAATATTATTATTATTATTAATAATGGACGATTTTGATATTGTGAGAGAGAGAGAGAAAACAATCCGAGCCTAACCCACGCCACATAGAGAGAGTGAATTAACAGGAAATAACTTGATGGAAGAAAAAAAAAAAAAAACGAGACTTTAACATGCTATTGCCCCATATAAACCCCCCCCCCTCGAATATAAATTCCGGAGTTAATGATTGAAGATTAATAATAATAATAATAATAATAATATTTTTCACGGTTGAAATAACCAAGCCTAATGCTAATGACTTTGTTTGTCCGTCACTTAAAATATACAACAACGTAGTCATTATTATTACTATTTTTTTTTCAAAACCCTAATCGAAGGAAAATTTCTGGATACGGGGGGGGAGAGGGAAAACATTCCCAATTTAAAAATTTTTCATGATTTTCCGGATGAAAAATGGCGCGGAAGGAAACAAACAAACAAACAAACGAATGTAAAAAAAAAATCCGTTTTGTTTTCTTTTCCGAGTAACAATTAGTCATTTTTTTTTTTTTTTTTAGGAAAAGTTACGAAACTAACAAATTATATACAATTTACTTTCACGAGAAATTTCCCCCCCGCGTCCCCGCCTTCCCCTCCCCCTCCCCGCCTTTCCCCCATTCAATTCATTCGCGGTTTTAATTTACGAAAACAAAAACCGTTTTTAAAAAGTCGGCAACAACAACAACAACAACATTAACAATACACGAAACAAAAACATGTTGTTGTTGTTGTTGTTTTTATTACCGTTCGTAACTTTTTTTGGTACCTGCATCATTTAACGGAAAATAATAATAATAATAATAATAATAATAATTTTGTTTAGGAGTAATTACGAGGGCGGCTACTACTAAACGTGCAATTTCAAAGCAATTAAACAAATCCCCCCGCAATAATAGGTCTGGTCGTTACCGGAAAATTTTCCGTGATGAATAAGGAAACATATAAATAATACACAAATCTCGAAACGAAACGTCGATTCGAACATTCTCGAACAAAAAAAAAAAAGGGTTTAAAAGATCAATCCGTTGCGTAAGGTCATATTCTAGGATGAAAATTAACATTCGACGCGTGAATATCATCCGACATATTTATCAACACAACAACAACAACAACAACAACAAACACAAATCCTTCGTCAAAACAAACCCAACAACAACATTTCTCACGACACACACATATCACGCCCTGAATTCTTTTTTATATAATAGGCGAGAAATCAAATCGAAAAAAAAACCAAACCTACGACCTACGATGACTCCTGTCATCGTAAAAAAAATTCTATCATTATTATTATTATTATTATAATTAAATTTAATCTTTGATTTTTGACTTCGATGATAAACCGAACGAATAAAAACATGGCTGACATTCTCATCCGGAAAAAAAATAATTAATAATTAACGTATAAAAAAAAAAAAAGACCTTTCCCTCTTTGAAACAAACAACAACGGTCGCAATAGACAAACGACAAACAACAACGCCAATAAAAATCATTATTAATAATAATAATAATACGAGAACGTTTAAAACAAACGAGAATTTAGTTTAATGTTAGTCGTGCGTCTGTCTGCGTATGCGTGCGTGTGCGTGTCTCGAATTCTGTCTCGAAAAATCTGGAATTGCGTGAGGAAGTAAATTCGTGAAGGAGGTGCGTGAGTGAGTGCGTGCGTATGCGTCCGTGCATAGAAATAAAAATTTAAATTGCGTAACAGAAACCGACTCATGATATGGAAAGTATGTCAAAGTGATGAAGCATGAATAGTCTGCGTTTGTATTCAACCTGAGAAAGAACCTGAATTTTCGACCGTTAAAAAAATTATTACGTACGTCGATCGTTGTACAAAAAAAAAAAATCGCGGAAAACAAAGTAACGAACCTACGGTTGATTTTTCGCGGGTGTGGAAAATCGATTGGATTTTAATTGGATACCTAATAAATTATTTCGGGGGGCTCACCGTCCAAGATTTTTATTATATATAAGTTAAAAAAAAAAAGTTTTAAAAAACCTGAAAGTGACGTGAAGTTCGAAGAAAGTTTTACTTACAAACGAGAAAATATTGTTACGAAATCATTTGTTTAAACAAAAAAAACATTAATATTCAATTGTTTGTCGAAGGGTGAATAAATAAGGGGTTAAAAAAAAAAATGAAGGGAGTCATAATTTTTGGATTTATCCAATTGTTAACACTACACGCCGCCATACTACCTCCCCCTTGGGCAGATCCGGATCGTAATCCGTGTGCTTCGCAACCTGGAGGATGGTTATTGATTTATTGGCCCCCGGGTAAGTCGAAACCTTTTTTTTTTTCGAAGAAAAATTATCGTCATTACGAGTTTCCGTCACGATCTAAACCTTACAGATAAAAAATGCTACAGAATTTTTCAAAGGGGATACCCGTGTCCGGAAACGATGGAATTAAATCCGATGCAAGATCATTTTAACAGAACGGTCGCGGATTGTAGGTGTCCCCCGAGAACGGCTCAAATTTTAAATTCTGATAAATGTTACGAAATAAACACCAAAGGTCCCTGCGAAGATGGCGAATATTTTGCCCCCCTGCGACAATCGATAAACGGAAGGTAAACAAAACAAAAAACGCATTCCCATCGACCGAATAATAATAATAATAATAAACGGAAAATTTCTAATTGGAATTCATTTTTTAGAGAAAGAATAGGACGATGCATAAAAGCAAAACAATGCAAACCCGAAGAAGTTTTTTGGGCTGCGACGGGACAATGTTTTTTAAAGTATACCAAAGGACCCTGCCCAGATGGTGAACTTATTACCCTCAACAAAGGTAAACACCCACCCACGCACACACAAAAAGGGTGTCAAAGTGAAATTTTTCTCATTCATATTCATCGGGATTTTCAGAAACTCAATTAGGAGAATGTCAATGTTCTAAGAACGGACCACTTTCAAAATTCTATTGGAATCCCACGAAAACGTGTCACGAGTACTTTACAAAGGGACCATGTTTGGAAAAGGGAACTTTATTCTTACCGGGATCGACTTGCGGCTGTCATAACAGTCTCCCCAATTACGATTTTAACACTCATCAATGTTACGAAATCGGTAACCTGAAATCTCATTCATTCATTTTCATTTATCCCAAAAAAAAAAATTTTTTTAACTTTTTAAAAAAAATGATTTTCTTTTGCTCAGGAACGATGGGACCGTGTAAATCCGGACAGTTGTTCCAAGTCGAACCCCCCAAACTTAAAGGAAGTTGCATTTGCAAACCGGAACACGTGCCCTGGGACGATGGTCAATGTTACCGCCTATACACTCGAGGCCCTTGTTTAAAAGGGGAAATTTTATTTCCCAATAAAACTTGCATCGAAAATCCTTGTCCGAAAGGAAAATTGTATTTTCCACAAGATGGTTCTTGCCACAGAGTCGGAGTGAGAGGGCCTTGTGCGAGAGGTCAATTAGTGCTCTTTGAACCTAGCGTCAGATCATCTGTCGAAGGAATATCTTATAGAGGAATGTGTGGGTGAGTTAAAGAACCTGATTTCGCATTATTTCCCTTAATTGATATATCGTTAAAATACAAAACGTCACGATTTCAGGTGTTCCGGCCCTACGAAATGCAAAATCCAAGAGGAAGACGATGACGTGGATCCGAACAAAATAAACGGGAGGAGTACCTTAAATGAAATCGACTCAACCAAATCCAACGTGAAAAATCTAAGAAACAGTCATCAATTCCTCAAGGAAAACGCGTACAAGATAAGGATTTGCGAGAAAAATGAAAACTCCAAAGACGACAATTGCTACTCCCTTTACTCTCAGGGCCCGTGTTCGCAAGGGGAGTGGTTACTACCCGTCAGACAAGGTCGTACCGACAAACAATATCACAGATTCGGTTGGACGGATCCCGATCCCTCTCTACTCCAAGACGAATCGACCAAGTTAAAAGCTAGATGCGAATGCAAACCCGGATTTAGCAAATCGTCAAACGGAAACGGATGTCATCTTCCTTTGGTCACGTTGGCAAAATTTCTCAACGGGGAAGATTTATTTAGCTGACCTACATGACAACCCTAACTTACTACGTTTTCTTTTTTTTTCGTTAACTTATTAATTATTATGAGCACTAAACGAAATGCGGAACTCATATTTTAACATTCGAAAAAAAAAAAAAAAAAAAAAACGAAAATTGCAAAATGACATTTCCAAGAATCTCAACAAATAAAAAGTTTTGTCCAAAAGTAAAATAATAAATTAAATGTGAAAATTTCAGCTAACACACACACACAACACAATGCCATGCAAAAAAAAAAAAAAAACACATAAAAAAAAAAATAATAATAATAATAATAAAAAGTGAAAGTTTTCGTGTAAATATATGTAAAAAAAAAAAAATAAATTTCTCTTAAATTCTTCTGCCAGAGACTAAGATGTAATATAACGCGAAATATTGAAAACAAACGAACGCGATAAAAGCCTTTTTTTTTTTTTTGTTTTCTACCATGAATTATTAATAATATTTTTTTTTCGTTATTTTTTATCAATAAAAAAAAAAAAAAAAAAAAAAAAAAAAAAAACTGATCAACGTGCAATTTTTCGATATAAAATTGTAAATAAAATAAAGACTTACTCGAATTTTTTTTCAAGATGGCATATTGCATCTTTGAGATCCGCGATGCAACTGTCCTGTTTTTTTAATTGCATTTCCAATTTTGCAACTTTTTCCGTTTTCTCATCCAAATTTATCTGCAATCAAATCAATCACATGAATAATTATTATTATTTTTTTTTTTTGGGGGGGGTTTTTCAAGTAGGATTTTTTCACTTACCAGTAAACCATCCTTTTCCTTTTCGACGTACGATATGTTTGATATCAGACTCGCCTTTTCCTTTTTCAGGCACGTTATTTCGCTCTCCAAATCACTATTTATTCTTTCCAATTCGAGTACTTTATTATTTGACACGCGTAATTCAACTTCGATTTGAGAAAATCGATTTTGTATCTCTGAAAATGACCTGTCCGTTTGTTCTTGTAATGTTCTAGAACGAGAAAAATTAAATTAATTTGACCTGTGACATCACAATTTATATATATTTTTTTAAATAAAATTTATTTACTTCAATTGATTATAATTTGCTTTCATTTGTGCCAATTCTCCGTGTGCTTTACGTATATTTTCCTTATAAACATCGCATTGTTCTTCCAGGTTCGTTAATGTGAACCTTTGCGAACTTTGACTGCTTATCAAATCCCTTCTTTCCGCTTCTAAACGTCGTATCCTATCTTCGTTTTCGCGAATGATCCTTTCGAGTCTCGACATTTCTCCCATTTGATTTTCTTTCGATAACTATTCAACAAAAACAAATTATTTTCTTAAACAAATACACTTTTTTTTTTTTTTTTACAACGGTTAAAAAAGTATGACGACTATAATAATTTTTTACTCTGATTCTTTCTCTGAGCGCATCCCTTTCACCTTGCAATCTTGATATGTCCGAAAGTGCCATATCCCGTTCTTTTTCCAATCTATCCAATATTATTTTAATAGAATCTCCAGAGGAACAAGACAAGTGATCGTTATACTCCATTTTTTTCAAAACGGAAGAATTTTCACGTTTCAAAACGAAATTATCCTTCTTTAAATCTCTTATTTCTTTTTCTAACTCTCTTATTTGCTTTAATAATTCCGCATTCTGTAAATAATAATATTATTTTGAAAAAAAGAAAATACAAGTGTTCGAGATAGGTAGGTAGGTAGGTAGGTAGGTAGGTAGGTAGGTAGGTATATGTGCCTTTTTGACTTACCCCATCGGGTCGAACGGGATAACAATCGAGTTGATTTTTTAAACGATGACATTCATTATGATAAAAATCTCTTTCTTCTTGTACTTTGTGAAATAATGATATGCTATAATTTTTATGCAAACAATCATTTAAATCTTTATCTTTTTCTTTTTTATTTTCCTTACATAATTTCGAAACCGTTTTGTTTTCGTTAAATACGGTCGGCATCTTAGTATTAGGAAGACTAAAAATTCATTCGAAAATATTATTATTAAAAATTGGCGAAAGTAGTTGATAATTTTTTTTTTTTTTGAGGTAATTACCCGAGAGCATAATTGTATTTTTTAGGCATTCCTTTTTGAGAATTCTTACACGAAGTACCCAATATATCCATGACTTTTTCTTCCATGTCACTCAATTGCCTCTGTAAACTTTTGTTTATTTCTTGCATACGCGAAATTTCCGAATTTAAATTTTTTTCTGTAATTAAAAAAAGAAATTTAAGTTAATAGTTTCGTTTAAAGTATTATTATACATAATTCAAATAACACATTATACTTACCTATTAATAAAAAATAATTTATTTTGTCATTCAATTGTTTTTTTTCCCCCGTCACGGTTTGTAGATTTTCTTCCAATCTTTGTTTTTCTTTAAGTAAATTTTTCGAATCGAATTCGTTACGTTCAATTTGATTTTTCATACTTAATATTATTTCTTCTAATTTTTTGATTTCTTCATTTTTTTCCATAAGTTTTTCTCCCATAATATCAAGATTTTTTAAATTATTTTTAACTTTGTTTTGACATTCTTCTTCTACTGCTAGTGCCATGTGATCAATATCCTTTAATTCTCCTGAAACAAATTAAAATAATTATTTATTTATCGAAATAAATCATTCATATATAATTGTATTTCACATACTTTCTAAATGTTGATTTCTTTCTGCTAAATTCAAGGCTCTATTCATGGCTTCATGTTGCTTTTCGACAGCTTCTTCTAACTGCTCCTCAAGAGATTTTATTCTGCAATCTTTCTGCTTACATTGACAACAACAACTTTCTTTATTGATTGCAGATAAAGGACGTCCTCCTTCCAATGCATGTTTTAGCCTGCTTATTTCTCTGTCTTTCTGAGTAATCTAAAATAATATAACAAAAGCTAACAATAGTTTTTTTTAAAATTAAATTAAATGAAATCTATAAAAAAAAATTAACTTACCTGACATTTGAGAGCTGCTATTATGTCTGATTGGTGTTGATTTTCTAATTTTAATTCATCTAACTCTTCCAATAAATCTGAACGTTTTCCTTCCATTTCGATGAGCTTACAATTTACACCGACATCATTTTTTTCATGTTTTTCCAACCACAATTTACAATTTTCTTCTTTTTCATCAAGAGTCAAAGGCTTAACTGTTAAAGGATACTGTTTTCATTTTAAAGTAATAGAAATTTTCTTTAAATTAGTCGAAACAAATGATATACCTGCACTTATAGAACCTGAATTTTTTAATGCTAAAGTTAAAATTTTATTTTTCGTTATTAATTCTTTCACCCTATCGGATGTCACCCTGTGCATAAATTCTAAATCTGCCAATTTGAGTTCGTTTTTCCTGGTTTTTCTTTTAAAATCTTGAAGTTCTTTTTCATGCTCTTGTTTTAATTTAAATAATTGCCCTTGTAAATCACTATTTTCTATAACCAACCTTCCATTATCTTCTTGATATGGTAATAAACTTTTCTTTAAATTAATTTTTTCCTAAAAATTTTATGGAATTAAAATTTCCCAAAAAGAAAAGTTATACTAATTAATATATTTAAAAATTCCTTTTTTTTTTTCAAACAAGTTTTACTTCTTTCATTAATTAAAACTACCGAGGAACTAATGTAACAGTGAATGCATTGGCTTGGTAGTATGTTACCATAACAACACTCATTCAAATAAAACTCGTGCTATTCATGCATTAGTAAAGTCTGAATGGGTCTGAACATTGTTTTATTCTTTGTAAAAAGATAGAAAAGACTAATATTACTACAAAGAATTCACATGTGTGTGTTTCAAACAAATTGTGTGGGAAAAAAAATGTAAAAATGTAGTATTTTGGTACAAAAACTAAGAAAATTAAGTCGTGCAATAGGTTTTACACAAAATACCCTTGTAAAATGTAACTCAGGTGTAAAATGCCACTCAATTCTGAACACAAATTTTACCTTATCTACTTTTTCAATAATTTGCTTGTAATGTTTAATTTGTTCCTTAGATATTAGTAAATCTTTAATCAATTTTTCTAAAAGAGGCAAAGTACCATACGACAAAGAATATTTATAACCTAATTTTTCTATTTGTTTGTAGATATTAGAAAATTTTTTAACTTCATTAGTAGTAAAATTCATAATGCCTATTTAATATTTTAAATAAAAATTATAATAGTAATAATAATAATAATAATCAAAAAATAAATTTTAAAAAGTTTCAAGTAAAATATTACCTAATTGTTTTATATACTTAATTGTTATTTTTTGAACATTTTATGAAATAAAAAGGTCACTTGAATGTTTAATTCTCCTGAAATAAAGAAAATTTTACTAAACTAAAGTTCGACGGAGTTCAACATTCAAAAATTAAGTTAAATATTAAAGAAATATGTAATAAACCATAAAAAACAATTAATATCGTAACCGACAAATACAATTGCGGGCACTGTAAACAATGCCTCCGCGATAACGAAAATGAAAAAATGTCGTGACCAAAAAGCGTATAGAAAGTAACGACATTATTCATTCCATTTTTAACGACCGTTAATTCATTATTGGTGTTTATAACAATCAACATTTTTTTTTATTGCTTTTCAAATTTTTAATTGCAAGTTTTTTTTTTTTAAAAATCATTAAAATAATGTACTTTTTAATTTTACTGCTCCTGTAAATTCAGTAGATTACAAAAAAAAATGTTAATTATCATTTTTATTTTAAAATAAAGAAAATATATGGAGATTAGATAGATCTACTAGTTTATAAAATTGTTTTTATATCGAAACAATCTTCAAAATAATTTGAATATTCGATAATTAGAAGAATCATAAAAGATGTATGTTTTGAACATACAATTCCTAATTATAATATTTAAATATAATATAATGTACAAAATTTTTCAATTCGAAATAATTATTTCAGAATAGTTTTAAATTTTTATTGAAAATAAAAACAGCAAAATATTTTTTTTTATTGAATTAAAAGTAAAAATAAAGTTTAATTACATTTAAATAAAAAAAAAAAAAAAAACCAAATTAAAAAAATGGCTTAAGCGGTAGATTTTCCATAAGAACATGTGGTTGAGCTTGTACTTCTTTAAATTCTTCAGTATTTAAGAAATCATCAAAATCCATTTCCATATCACGACCAGTTAAAACATCTAATTGAAAGTTTGAACTAGGTAAAAAAGGATGTCTTCCAATCTAAATATATTAATTATATTATATCGTCAATTTTTAAAAAGTAGAATTCGAAAACTTTTTGCAATATATATATATTATACTATATATAATATAACATATAATATATATATATATTATAATATATATATTATAATATTATATTATAATAATAAATTATAATATATTATATATAATATATATATATAAACATACATAAAACAATCGAGACTACGTACCTGTCTGGCAGCCTTAAGTTCCATGGCTTGAATTAAAGGTCCAGCCGGTCCTTGTGCATTAAGCATAACAGCATTGTTTAATTTTATTTCATTATTTCTGAACTAAAAAATAAAATTATAAAAAATAAATTTTTAATATATATATAATAAAGCTTTAATTTTTAATTTTAAATACTTACATTTCTAATACTGCTTTCAAGTGGATGATTAGACTGCAATTGTACTCTAGCAGAATTCCATCCAGATTGTAGTGTTGATGTTATTCCATAACCATTATCATCAAAACGGAAATGATCAGGTTTTTTTGTTTTACCAAAAGGTAATCCTAAAGACTGAAAAAAGCATAAATACATTTAAGCTTGTTTAAAATGACTTCACGGAACGGTATTAAAACCAAAAAAAATTTTTTTTTTTCACATTTGGAAAATAAAATTTTGAAAAAAATATAATAAAATATCATAATAAATAATTTAAAGAAATAATTTAATATAATTAAACATAAAATTTTTGGATAACCTCAACTGTAAACTAAATCACAAAAAAAATTTTTTAAATTCAAAAAAACTTACCATTATTTATAAATTTTTTTTTTTAAAATTACTTAAAATTAATTATAATTATATTAATATTATTTAATTATTTATATTATATTAATAATAAAAATACGAATGAAAAAAATTTATGACTTCCTCCGAGTTGAATTTTAGCTGAGTAACCAACTGAAGACACAAGAAGAATAACTGAAACTAGTTTGAAATTTCACCGCTAGGTGGTGTCGCTTCGCGCGTTTTTTTTTGTAAACAAAACAGTTACGTGTTTACAAAAAATGACGCTAGAGCGCTCTCACTTCCCTAAATTATAGCAATTTAAAAAAAAAAATTTTACTAATTAATTAAATTATAATTACTTTTATTTAATTAATTTAATTAAAAATAATTATTTTAATCGTGTAATAAAGTAATTAAATTAAATTATAAAAAAATGTTTTTTAAAAATAATAAAGAAATAAAGGAAGAAAAATTAATAATAATTTTTTTTTTTTTTTGGGATTTAAAAGTGGAATTAGACTTTTTTTTTGGGGGGAGGGGAAGGGGGAGGGAAAAAGGTTTTCCACATTTTGTATACAATTATTTATATGAAACAAATTCCTTTTGTCACATCGTACACGGACAATTGAGTTTCGATTTAAAAATACGAAAACAAAAATGAAAAGGAAAAAAGTTTTTTTGGGGGTAGTACCACATTAACAATGATACCCGCGGTACCTTTGACAAATGTTTTGTCGCCTTATTTGTCAAAAAAAACGACTGACAGGTCTATTGAAAATGAAAAAAAAAACGGTTTAACTAGTGAAAGTCCCGTTGCTTTCCTTTTTTTTTTTTTGCTGCTGTCTTTCGATTGTAAAAGGATTAGTATAAAAAAAAAAAAATGTCTTTTACATTGCCAATCATTTTTATTTGTTGTTTTCATTATAAAAGTCAGTTTTTTTTTTTTAAAAAAAGGAAAATATTATTGTTAAATGTTTGTCAATAATTTTGTCGAGACAAATTTTAAAATATAAAAACAATCGATTTAAATAATAAGTCTACCTTTTCCCTTCGTATAAAGTAAAACAATTCAAAAAATCGTTAAAAATATACCGGAAACGTATGGAGACACCTACAGAAATTTTCTCGAATTAATTGATTTAAAATTGTTTAAACTCCAGTTTTTAAACATTTTTTAATCCGTTTCATTTCCGTTACCTTGAAAACAAAATTAAACAAAATGACTTTGTTACATAAACAAATATTAAAAAAAAAAAAAAAAAAAAAAGCGCTAAAACTCTTCAAACAAAATTATATATTTAGGTTGAAACTTATCTATCGTTGAACCTAAAATGGCAGGTTGTTTAAACAGCAGTTTTTTTTTTTTTTTTTCCTATTCATTTAAAGATTTCTTTTTTTGATAATTCAAAATAAAAAACCTTAAAATAATAATAATAATTAAAAAAGGAAGTCGAAATATGAAATTTTTATCGATGCCATTTTGTTGTTAACCAACGATAAAGAGGAAGGGAAACCGAGAAGAAGAAGCAGAAGACAAAAAAAAAAAAAAGCAGAATAAAAATAAGAACCGCCTTCTTTGATCCTCCAGACTTTTTTTTACGATTTATTTTAACGTTTTTTTATTGGTTCTTTTCTTTTTATTTATTTTTATTTTTTTTTTTTACGATTTTCTAAACTTGTTTTCATTTTTCAATCTGATAATTTTAAACAACTTATGTTAATACGAATTACCGGATTGGTCGTCGAATAATAAAATAAATAATAATAATAATAATAATAATAATTCTAACCGGTTTTAAAAATAATAATGATAAAGACGTTATTAAAAAATTTTATTTTCTTTACTTAGTTTTCGAAGGTTTTTTTTTTTTTTTTTTTTGTTTTTTAAATTAAAACGTAATTTTAACGGATGGGGGGGCAGGAGAAGGGAGATGGGGGGATGGAGGGGGAGGGGAAATGGACAACCAACAACGCGTTTAATATAAATTTTTTTTCGAAACTAAAAATTGAGAGAGTTAATATTAACAAAGTTCAAATATATATATGTAATGTAAATTCGAATTTCCCAAATGAATTTTCCACGTCTTGATGCATATTAAAATCCCATAAGTATATATAATTTTTTACTTATATTATAGGATTTAACAATTTAATAAAATTTGATTTAAAATACATGAATTGTTAAATTTTCCCAAATGAATAATTTCTCATCGTTATAACTTTATTGTTATTGTTGTTCTTCTTATATCGAATTACATTCGTGTCGTCTGCTACTGCTGCCTTATTCTCTCTCTCTCTCTCTATCTCTTACGCAACATTATTATTATAATATAAAAATATTCATTTTTTTTTTTTGGGGGGGGGAGGGTTCATTTATACTCACACACGCAAAAGTATAAATACTTCGACATTTTACGGTATTTAAATTATATATATATTATTATTATTATTTGTATATTTTGTAATAGGTTAAATGTTTTAAATGTTAAATATTTTAGGTTAAAATCCCTCCTCCCCCCGAATTATATATATTTATTATTATTATTATTTAAAAAAATTTTTATTTCTAATTCCGAAGTACTTTCGAAAAAGTATCACGACGGTGCTTTTTTTTTTGTATGCCATCCGAAGGTTTTTTATTTAAAGTTTATTTGAAAACAGAAAACCAGAGAGAAAATGATGATAATAATAATAAGGTTTTCAGGTAAACAAAAAATCGGTTACGTTGTCTATCCAATTATGTCATAAATTATATTGTCTATATCTTCTTCTTCGTCGTCGTCTTCTTCGTCCTCCATTTTGTTGTTAGTCTTTTGATTTTCTTTTTTTTTTTTTTTGCACCTCAAACATTTTATTGTCACTGATTCATTCTTTTGTCTGACGTTTCGTACCTTTTTTTTTTTTTATTTTTCCGTCATCGAATAAAATATTTAAATATATACAGAAAACATAATACGGGGAGGTTTTTTTTTTTTTTTTGTTAATATCATAATATAAAGGTTGACAAGTTTTGCCGACGACTTATTTTTCTTGTAATTATCATCGTGTTTTTAAAAATGGTATAAAAATAATTACATACTTATTATTATTATTATTATTATTTAGTAGTCAAATGAAAGAAGAATTCAATTGTGTTTTTAAAAAAAAAACCATCGCCATATTTTTTTTCTTTCTTTTCTTTAAAATTTCTCTCTCCATTTTTTTTTTTTTTTACATTCATAAATTTACATTCATTTATATATTTTTCGCATACGTAAAATAATTTTCCTTTGTTTCCCATTATTATTATTATTTATTTATTTATTTACTTAATGTTTTTATTTATTTATTTTCCTTTGTTTAAAAAAAAAAAATTCAAATCAAAGAGTTGTCGATTGGGCGACGCCATTTTACATTTAGTTATAATAAAATCGTTTTTATTTTAATTTATTTTTAATTAATTTATTTTAATTATTATTATTATTAAAAATATTTACGTTATTTATTAAATTAAAAAAAAAATTTTAAAAGAAGAAACAAAAGGAGAAAAGAAAATTGGAAATGAAAATTATTAAAATTCGATGCAAAATACGTATCGCGAATTTTTTTTTTTTTTTTTTT
>NW_002987028.1:453580-480213 GCF_000006295.1 Pediculus humanus corporis
ATTTAAGAATAAGAGAGAGAGAGAAAAGAAAAGAAAGAAAAGGATAAATAAAAATAAAAATAAAAACCGAAAACAATTTTATAAGTTAAAAAAAAAAGAAAAACATAAAAGAAAATGTTTTATTATTATTATTTTGTATTGACAAAAATCTTTCTTTCATTTTATTACTTTAAAACGTTCTAATAACAAAAGGATTTAGAGCCCCCTCCCCCTACATCCCCCTCGAAAAAGAAAAGAAATTCTTGGCATTAAACGGTGGCATCTTTTTTTTTTATATTTAAATTTACAGCATCAATTCATCTTTCTGTATCTTCATTTTCATCTCGTATAAACAACAACAAAAACTTTTTTTATTTTTTCAATTCTTTTCTAAAATTTTTACGATCGAAAACAATTTTTTTTTTTACAACAACAACAAGGGTGATTTCATTTGTTTAAACAATTATTATTATTTTTTTTAAAAAAAAATTACGTCATCGCGGCGCTTTTACTCGTTTATGCAAAAAAACTTATTAAAACCAGGTAATCCCTAATAATTCTCTCTCTTTCTATTTAAAAGGAAAAGCGACAATCATTTTTTTTTTAAAAGGAAAATTAAAAAAGTACCGACAAAGGAAAATTTTATTAAAAAAAAAATTATTTGTTATACGGATTTTATCGTCGTAATCGCATCCTTATAAATGTTAAAACAATTTTTTTTTTTTTTAAACAAACAAAACACGTATCGATATTTAAAATTGTTTGTTGTTGTTTAAATTGTTGAGAAAGGTTATGTTTCCAAAACACAACGATTTCCCGAATGTTTTCTATAAAAAAAACCAATCGAATCTCTTTATCGATTGGTTTAGTTCCTGATTAAACCGGAAATGCGGTTAAAAAAGAATTAATTTATAATTTTAACGGTTTTTCTTTTTAAATTTTAATTTCGAATACAAAGGAAAATTTGACGGTTACAAAAAAAAAAATGTCGTCGGTGAAGTTTAAGACGGAGCGTATAAAAAAAAAGGGGGTGCATTCGATCGGGGGATGAAATATATGTAATGAAAAGAGAGTGTAAATAGTTTGAAATAACACCCTCATCCTCATCCTCCTCCTCCTTTTTTTTTTGTCCTGGTTGTTGTTGTTTGTGGTCGCAAAATGGAACTCTTGGGACTATTTTATAAAGTTATAACAAACTCCTTCAACAACAACAACAACTTGTTTTTCCATGTTTTTTTTTTTTTTTTTACTTTTTAAAAACTTTTTATTTTTATTATTTTTTGTTTTGTTCTTAACAACAAACAAACAAACAAACAAACATATTTTATTGAAACTTTTTTTTTTTTAAAAGTAGATTATTACTAAAACAATAAAAAAAAAAAATTTTAACAAAAGAAAGAATGGAAAAGAAAGATTGTAATAAAAAATATTTAAATGTATAACAAACGCCCTTAACCACTCCGATAATAATAATAATAATAATGATGATGATGATGATGATTATTTAAAAGAAAAAGAAAAAACATGACATGAGAATGATAATAAAAAAAATATTAATTAATTCTACTTTAATTTTTTTTTTTTTCTCTTGGGGAAATTTTTAACGGAAAATTCATTTCCGGTATGTCGAGAAAATTGATAACAGTTGATTATATCGTAAGTGATAATAATTATATCGAATAATGCGAAAGAGAGAGAAAAAAAAAACATTCGCGAAGCATTTATTTCCTAATAATAGAAAGAGAATAAAGTCAGACATTTTTTTTTTCTTTGTTAATTTTCCGCCCCTCACGCCCTTCCCGTCGCCACCCCCGCCGACTTTAATTCATTTTTACATTAATTAAATAAAATTACAGGCTCGTACCTTTTTCTTTTGCATAATTTTAATTAATTATTAATATTATTTATTTTTTTAAACAAACCTGTTTTTTTTTAAAATTAATTTATTTAAAAAAATTTTTTTTTGCGTTATCAAATTTCAATTCGCGCCTTTAATTTTTTACAACGAATCGTAGGTGTAAATTATTAATTAATTATTTTATTTATTAATTAATAAATAAATATTTTTATGTATAATTTCAAAATGTCCGACGACGTGTAAAACATTTTTTTTTCCTATACAAATAGAATACGAAGAAAATTTTCGAAATCATTTTAACAAAAGGTCATGACATTATTTGAACTTTTTTCTTCACTATTTCTCCCCCCCCCCCGCATAAATCTAGATAAAAAGAAAAGCATAGATGATATTCGTTAAAAAAAAAACAAAATGGCTGAATGTAAAAAATTTTGAAATCGACTCTTGTTGATATTTTAAAATATCATCATTTACTATCCTTTGACTAAAAAATAATAATAATAATAATTAAAGGTTTTAGCGTTATGTATTATTATTATTATTATTATCGCTTATCCATTAACGCTTACCTTCGCATTTAAAAAAAAAAAAAAAATGTTTAAAAGGTTGTTTGCACAAAAACAAAACAAACGGTTAATACGTCTAACTATATATATATAATTTTAATAATAACAAACGCACATTTTTTTTTTTTTTTTACACACCAGAAGGCACACAAAAAGATCATAAATTAATTAATTAATTAATAATTAATTGATAAAATAATAATAATAATAATTTCTTTTTCTTTTCTATACATAAATGCAATTATTAATTATACATAATTTATTTTAAATTTCATTATTAAAAAAAAAAAATAATAATAATAAGTGAAAACACGATTGCACGATTGTGTGTATGTGTGATAGCGTCCATATTTATTTAAAAAGCGATTCATATTAATAAAAAAAAAAAAACAATAAATTTATTAAATTCGATAATTTCTCATTTAAATCAACAACAAAATATTATAAATATAATAATAATAATAATGATAATATATATTTATATTGAATTAAAAGAAACATTTTTTCTCGTAATATTATTTAAGTAAAATGTATGACGTG
Source organism: Pediculus humanus corporis (assembly GCF_000006295.1). Classification (NCBI taxonomy): domain Eukaryota; kingdom Metazoa; phylum Arthropoda; class Insecta; order Psocodea; family Pediculidae; genus Pediculus; species Pediculus humanus. Next base: position 456,524 of record NW_002987028.1, read on the forward strand.
AGGTGTAATTGTCAAATGCATTAAAAATTTATTTCACGTATAATTATAATTAATATTAATGATTAATATTAATAATTATATTAATAATAATAATAATAATAATAATAATAATAACATGTATATTTATATATTTTGTCACGTTTAAAATATATGCGTACGAAATATATCGTTTGTGTTTTTAGTAAGTGAAAAACAAAATGATTTGAAGGCAATTGTTTTGTTTTTCCTCTCTCTCTCTCTCTCTCTTTCTTTCTTTCTTTCTTTCTTTCTTTCTTTCTTTCTTTCTCTCTCTCTCTCTCTCTCTCTCTCTCTCTCTCTCTCTCTCTCTCTCTCTCTCTCTCTCTCTCTCTCTCTCTCTCTCTCTCTCTCTCTCTCTCTCTCTCTCTCTCTCTCTCTCTCTCTCTCTCTCTCTCTCTCTCTCCTCTCTCTCTCTCTCTCATATTTATAGTATTTAAACCTTTTTCCGAAAGAAAATGTATATAATGGGTGTTGGGAAAAAAAATTACTTGCGCATTTTATTTAAGGGTTGGATAATAAGGGAGGGACATTATGTTTTGCGTAACATAACATGTTTTTTCATCGCGATTTATTCGTATTTGTTTAATTAAAAATAAATTTATTAATAATTATTTAAATCGTCATAGTTAATTTATCATTATTATTATTATTTTAAAATGTCTACTAAGTGTTTAAATCTATTAAATTTAAAAAAAAAAAAAAAAACGTTTAATGTTTAAAAACAAAAAAAAAAACAAAAAAACTTATTTTCACCGCTTTGAAAATGTCAAATTTTAAAACAAAGTTTGGTTATCCTTCCTTCCTGCTTTCCTTTTTTCCTTTGTTTCCTTTTTACAAATTAATAAAACAACAACAAATATATATATACACATAGGGGGGGGGAAAGAAAAGATCATAAAACTTTTAAATACACTTTCACCAGTTTTGCTGCCTACACTGATTATTACTCAATGCGTTTCTTTCGTTTAAAAAAGTTTCATCGTAAGATTCACCGACATTAATAAAATATTCTGGTGTTGGTCACATAAGTCCCATTCCTCCTCCTCCACCACCACCACCTCCTCCACCGACTACCCCGTGTACCACAGACATGGGTACGCTATGCTGCTGCTGTATGTGATGATGTAGTGGAGTAGTAGTAGCAGCAGCAGCAGCATGTATGTCTATACCACCGACGGGTGTATGCCTAGTATCGATCACTTCTTGTTTTATTTTCTGTTGTGTTTCTTCTTTTCTTTTAACTTGTTTTCTTTCTTTTGCCCGACGATTTTGAAACCAAATTTTTACCTGAGACGTGTATAAAAATTACAATGATGATAATAATAATAGAAAAAAATATTAAACGGGCCGATTGTAGAGAAAGAGAGAGAGAAGAAAAAAAGACCGGGAAAAAAATTTTTTTGGTTTTTGTTGTCGTTGGAAAATCACCATTTTCTCTCTCTCTCTCTCTCTTTCTTTTTTTACCTATTTTATTGCTTTCTCAAACCTTTCACACAAATTTTCACCGACAAAGAGCGGACCTTTTTTTTAAAAAAAAAAAAATTTTTTTTTCTTTTTTTCCTTTTTGGTAAGGGACCAACAAATTTCTTAACACAAAAAAAAAGTACTTTTTTATTCCTTTTTTCCTTTTTTTTATATTTATTTCAAGGTCACAAAAATATTTTTTATAATCAAAAGAAAGAAAAAAGAAAAAAAAAAGGTCTATCCTTTTTCGATATTTGTCATGACAATGAATATTTTAGCAGATGATAAAATAAAATAAAAATTTCTTTTACGTTGCAAAATGGCGATTCTTTCTAAATTTTTATTTTATTGTGCTTTTTTTTTTAAAAAACTTTTTTTTTTTTTTTACGGTTAATGTTTACTTATTTCCCTCCGTCTGTCTCTCTCTCTCTCTCTCTTTCAAAACATGATTCACGTTTTTATTTTTTTTTCCACACAAATTTTTTTTTGGTATTTTCGTGGATTTTCTTTGATCAGACGACGTTAAATCGGGCAAACGTTTTAAATTTTTAAAAAATTTATTTATTTATTTATTTATTTGGGTACTTACTTGACGCTCTGATAATCCGAGATTACTTGCTAATTCTGCCTTTCTACGAATCGTTATGTACCTTGAATAATGAAATTCTTTTTCTAATTCTAACCTTTGATGATCTGTATAAACGACTCTGTATTTATCTTTGGTTCTTGTTTTACCTGAAATTCATAAAAAAACGTTAAAAATTAAACCGCGTTGCACAATATGGCATTAAGAAGGAAAAAAGGTGTCGAACGACATATGCATTCCCAATTGATGATAAACTTTTTCGTGGGGGGGCATGAGGGGGAGGGGGTTTAATCTTAAATTCTTTCGACTTTCAAGAGAGATCAACTAGGATTTGTTCCGACAAATTAACAAGGGCGGATACTTTGACGTTTGATAACGAAGGCACGTCACAATTTTTTTTTTATCTTTTAAATATTTTTTTTCTTTCTTTCTTTCTTTCCTTTTTTCCTTCTCTTTAGGAAAATGTAAACACATTGGGAAAATATAAAAAAAACTGATTTGTTTGTAAAATCACATAATCTTTTATTAAGTTTTTTTGAATTACGAAAAAAAAAATTGTTGTTTGTTTGTTTTTGTTTTTTCCTCGGACGAAAACGTTCGGTTTTTTTTTTTAAACAACGAGATTATTATTATTATTAATCGGCACATACAAACGATCAATAATATTAACATAAGTTTAAATTTAAATATTAAAAAAAAAAAACAATCACGTGATCGAAAAAAAACGCAAAATAATTGGGAAAAGTTTTCAAAAACGATCAAAATACGTAATTTAAAACGTTTTTTTGCGGAAACTGGTTGTCGTTTGTTATCAAATTTTAAATTTAGGGTAAAATTATACTCATCGTACGTTTGATAACAGATTTAGAAAAAGATTCATTCTCGAAAACAACCAAAAAATTGATTTAAAAACAAAAAAAGATTGTTGTTCATTTGTAAAAATACTCGACGTAAAATAAATTTAAAAAAAAAAAAGTAATGCGTGATAATAATAAACAAACAACAACAACCGCAACAACAACAACACAAAAAGAACTGTTTTAAAGATTATTATTATTATTAGGGAACCCTAACAAACATTCATATTTTCTTTGTTATTCAATTTTACTGACGCAAATTCAACTTTAACACAAATTTCATTTAAAATAAAGAAGAAGAAGACAAAAAAAATTTTTTTTGTTTTGTTTTTCCTACAGATAACCGGTTGTTGTTGTTGTTGTTATCATTTTTTTTTTTTTTTGATGGCATCTAATTGTTTTTATCATTTTTTTTTTTTACGTTGGAAAATTGTTTTTTTTCGATTTGACAAAACCAAAATTTATTATTTAGTCCTGGTTTTTTTCGTGGTATAATTTTAATTCTCTCATCGATTCATAGAATTTTCTAGAACATTTTTAAAAAAATAATTTTCCGTCAATGATGTCGTCAAATCGAAATAACAAACGACCGATTCTAGAAAAATTTTTAAATTTGATTTTATAAATATTTCGTACGTCAATTTTTTTTTTTTTTGTTTCGTATAAAAGTTCTGGAAATCTTAAAACAAAATTTATTTAGTTATTATTATTATTATTAGAATTCATATCGAGTTAAAAGAAAATGAAAATCTCATCACATTTCGTATATTATTGCTCTTGTTCCCATGGGGAAATTTTACGTAGAATCCGTGCCCGGAATCGCACCATGTTGAGAGAGACCGAATTATTACATTTTTTCCTCTTCCTCCCACCATCTCATATTTATATATATAATAATAATTATTATTATTATCGTTTAAGAAAAAAGTTACGAAAACGAATAATAATAATGATTTGTTACGATTGGTCGAAAATGAAGACATGTTTTGAAAACAATTTTTAAAAAAAATCAACACTTGTTGTTACATTTGACATGTTTTTGTTGTTGTCATGGAATGAATAATGGATGGACCAATGTGCGTAAAAGGTAGTAGGAGATCATTTAACAAAAGAGACAATAATTTGACATTTTTAAACAATGAAAAGAAAAATGGATGTGGATAGACTAGAAGATATTAAGGGCGGAGCATTTTGTCAACACAAAACATTGTCATCAAGAAAAAGAAGAAAAACAATCGACAAATGTTTTTTTTTTTTTGTTTCATTAATTTTAAACAAATAATAATAACTTTTTTAGAGTCAAAATATTGTGCGTGTGCTGGTAGTGCGTGACGTGGAAAACACCTTTCTTTACCTGACCAAAAAAAAAAAAAAAAAAACAATTTGTTTGTCGGTGCCATTTTAGTGGCCCCGACTACTGATGTAGCAGTTTTAGGTTCGGCACCGACACAAAAAAAGATGTGAAATCGCGTAAAAAAAAAAAAAAAAAAAAAAAAACTTGAATGGTGTGAATTGTTAAAATACTACTTCCTCATTGGTTATACGGACACGCACACGCACGCACACACCTTGATTTCTACAATAAAAAAAATAAAAAAACTTTTAATCGAAACAATACCCACAACAACAACAAGTTTTCTAAATTTTTTGCACGTTGCATAAAAAATCTTTCAATTCCATGTTAATGAAAGTTAAAAAATAATAATAATAATAATTAATAAAAAGAAACGGCATCCATTTTGTTTTTTTTGTTAAGGTTCCTACTATTATTCCTTTTAGAAAATTTTACTATTTCAAAATGTCTGTGTAACCGCCGCCGCCGCCACGCCATAATAAAATATATCCACTTAAAAAAATTAAAAAGGGTGGGGGGATGGAAGGGGGTTATGAGGGGAGAGAAGAGTGGACACATCCCTCAAGATAGTTAAGAAAAAGAAAAAATTTTAGAGTCAAAAACGTATGAAAAAAAAAAAAAAAACTCCACGATAATAAAATTATTGAACTAACTCATCAACAACATATACATATATTTTAATTTTTTATTTTTTATTTTTAATGAGGAGGGGGGGGCACCTTGATACGAACATGCAACGACCGACTAAACTTTTATGGTTTTATTACTATGGTTGTAAGGTTTCCACACACACAGCCCTTGGCCATTGCCTGCCTGCATGTCCGACAGGATTTCTCTTGAACCAAAAAAAAACATGGCGTCGATTTTTATCGTAATATATATATATACATATATTAAATTAAAAAAAAAAAAAACGGTGTATAATTTTATAGTTTCGTCGGACCAATGTAAAAAAAAAAAAAAAACTTTTTTCTTATTCAGGTAATAAAAACATAAATCCTAACTTTTGCTTTAATCAATGGCAATAAAACAAAAAATAAAATAAAATAAAGATATCAAAATTCTTTTGGACTTCATTTTATGTTTTACGGTTAATTAAAATTTTTTTTTAATTTTGATCGCATAAAAATAAATATATTCGTAAACTTGGTTTTTCCTTTTTCCTTTTTTCCTTTTTTTTTTAATTTAATAAAAAACGACAAAGGCGTAATAAATAATATAAACCGTTAATGCAAACCGTCGCAAATAATATTTCCCCCCGCCCAAATACGCCCTTTTGAAAATTTACATTTAACTAAAACAACCAAAATAAAATTGACAACCTTGTGACGAAAACAAACAACAAACAACAAACAATATTGCTACTACCGAGTGTGTTGTGTTTATTAAAAACATAATTTTGTTGTAAAATTTAATTATGCCAATTATTATTTATAATACGGTCCCTCCCCCCCTCCCCCCCGATTGGATAATTACATCATTTGAAACAATTTTCTTTTTTTTTTGACAAACATAATTTGTGACGTCGTAAATTCATAAAAAAAAAAATGGCTGTCGTTTGCTGTTTGTTTTTTTCCTCCATGTTTTTTTTTTTTTTTTCGGGGGGGAGAGAGAGAGAGAGAGAGAGGGAAAAAATGCCAACTTTTGACGTTAGTTTGATGTTTTTTGTTTAATACGTCACGGATTCATCCTGAATTTTCCAACGATGGAAAAGTTTTTCTTTTTTTAAAACCTTTTCTAAGAATTATTTAAACATTTAATGTGCTAATTAACTACTTTTTGAAAAAAAAAACTATTAATTTACACGAAACAAAAAAAAAGTTTGTAATTATTTCTTTTTATTCTGAGAAATAAACAATAAAAGTCTTATTGAAAGCTTTTGTGTTGGAATGTTGGCACACCTGAAACTTGTATTTTTTTTTTTTTTTATTAAATGTCAAATTAATAATGGTGGAAAAATGCGCAGTAAAAAGAAAAAAAGAAAATGGCGGTTGTTAAGAGGCGAATTCTATTTTCGACAGGAAAAAAAAAGTTCAGGTGGTAGCATACACATTTCAAAATATTATTTAAGAAAAGGAAAAAAAAGAGACCACGCGTCGAAAGATGTAAAAACAAACACAAACAATTCATAAAACAATAATGAAAAAATAAATTAAAGGACAACAACAGTTGTTTGTTTACTTCCCGGTTTACAACAGTCAATCGACATGAATAAAAATTCTTATATATATATACTACCGACAGTAAATCAAATTTTTTTTTGATATTTTTATGGCACCCAACAGCAACACCTTTGTGAAACATTTTGAAAATCGATTAATTGCAACAAAATGAAGGGAAAATGAAAAACAAACAAACAAACGATGGAATGGGGATAAAGTTTAGTTTTTGTTTCGTCGTTCGAGCCGACCAACAAACAGCCAAACAATCGTAAAAATCTGTCGTTTGTTACACTTACCAGGATTGGGTTGACTCTGATACGTTGTTTTTTTCATCCATTCGTAAGGACTCCTCACGGAATTGGGTCTTTGATTCATTAATAAACCATTTGGAGATGTTAAACCTTCTCCACCTGGACTTGAAACTTCGCTGATGGGTGGCGAAGGCTGCTAAAAAGAAAAAGAAAAGAAATTAAAAAATTTTTCATTGATATGCCCCTTTTAATGGGGGCGGCATGACACCAACAAACAATCAAAATTTTTGTGTTTGTAATCAATTTACACTTCCTACAAAGTAAATATAAAAAAAAAAAAATTTCAAACGAGATAAAAAAAAAAAAACATTTTTATATTTACCGAACCTGAATGTAAAACCCTTTCTCTATCTTTCCTCTCCCCCCCCCACGAACCCCCTTTCCCTCCCCCCAAAAAAAAAGAAATTAAATTTTTAATTCGAATTAAAAAATTTAATTCACAATTTTTTTTTTGGGGGGGCGACAATAATTCATTTGACGGGAAATTTAACGTTTCACCTAGCGACGGAAGGCATTTAATTACGCGAACCTTAATATATATATTAAAAAGACGTGTCAATAGAATTCAAAAAAACTTCCTTTGCTAATATCGTACGAACCTGAGAAAAATGTTTTTTTCGTTTGTTCAGCGTACAGACTTTTTTAATTTTTCCTTTTGATTTATGGAGAAAAAAAAAAAAAAAAGAAACGAACCCTCTTAGTTTGAGTCACTATAAAAATTTTCCTCCAGAGGATAAAAAAAAAAAAAAAAAAAATGATTATGTTGAAAACGACAACAGCATGTCTTTATTACGACAAACCACCATTTTGATATTATTGACGGTTAAAAAAAAATTTTTTTTTCTGCTGTTGTTTTATATCAAATTAACAATTACGACAGGAATCGATTTAGAGAAAAGATAATTTTCCGACGGTACATTACCTGGAAATGATTACAGTCTTGTGCCCATTCTGGAGAAAATGATGGATGATGAGATGTCAGATATTTATGACTGTCGGGTGTGTGCCAATGAGTACCGACGGCATGAGGTTCAACTTCACCGCCGCTCATGCAAGTCGGAAGGTATTGCTGTGTCGTTTGCGGATACCAACCCGCCGTACCTGCCGAATATTGAGCACTTTGCTGCTGATGACGATACATGACTAAAGGATTATAATATGACACCATTATACCCGACGAAAAAATATTTAATAATAATAATAACAACCCGAATATTCCGAACCTTGTTTATAAATTTTTTTTAATGTCGCGCACAAATTAATCTCACGAATATTATTCAAATTAATGTAATTATTAATTGTTATTTTTTTTTACGGAGCAAACAAACAAACAAACGAACAAACGTTTTATTAAATGAATTCATCAAATTTCGATTTTGTCATTTATTATTAAAAAAAAAAGAAAGAAAATTATTACACAAATTAAATCCGCACTTTTTTACGCATCGTATTATTACAGAGAGAAAGAAAAAATAATAATAATAATTAAATACTATTAATTAATTAATAAACTATAATAACAAAGAGGTATTTAATTGTGAGTGTGCGTGTGACTGTCTCCCTTACACGTACTGAACAATATCTCATTTGAAAATACTTGTCGAAATATTATTATTATTGTTAATAACAACACGTTCACGTTCGATCCGCCTTCCGCCATTCTTTTTTATGTTTATCCACAGATAATGAAGAAAATCTTAAAGAACGAGGTCTGCGCAGTAAAACATAACAACTCCATTTCATCTAATCGTATTTATTTACCTTTTTTTTTTTAAATGTTTCCCATTGGAAGTTTAAATGGTAAAACAAAACGGGCGTGTTTTAACGTTTCAGGACCGACTCCAGGATATATTTTTACTTTTCTTTTAACTCTTCAAAATACAATTTATTAAATTTAACGTTTTTCTTACGATCATCATTATTATTATTATTTATAAATTATTCCAAAATTTTTCAATACGAGTTATTAAACATTCGCCATTTTGATAATTTTTTCGTCGAATACCCTTTTTTAATCATCATTATCATCAGCATCAGCATCATTATTATTATTATTATTATTATTATTATTATTATTATTAAAGGTTAATAGAAAAAATATAATAACATTAATAAATAAATTTTAAAAAATTCTACAAACCTCAAATCGATGGAAAACTTTTTTCTTTTGGAAAAAAAAATATTATTATTATTATTATGCATTATGGATTTAGTAAATTTATTAACGTAAAATATTTTATTGATAATAATAATAATAATTATACGTATGATATTAAGCATTATTATTATTATTATTATTATTAACGTTAATATAAATTTTCTATCTCTATGACGTGTGTGTGTGTTTGTGTGTGTCAGGTATCGAATGTATTTAAAATTTTTTTTATTTTGTGTTTCGTTCTAATTTTATTATTAATTTTTAATTTGTCGTTTGTTTAAAAATATTTCGTACAATCCAAACAAACAAACAAAAACAAACAAAAATGGAGTTAAATGGATTATTACACCACGTATTCATACCTTCGACGAAATAATGTTAATAAATTAAAAAATAATAAAACTTATACGGTTTTGAAACTATGCTAAAATGTTTGCAATTGTTTGTTGCTATTCTTTGAAAGCATCCGGTTCGGAATATAATTATAAGAAAATGATGTATTTAATATAATTTAAATGACCCGAACAATCTTTTTTTATTTTTTATTTATTTAATTTTTATAAAAAGCTCAGGTACGCGAGAATATTTTTATTAATTCAAAAAATTTAATTTATATTTTATTTATAATTACAACAATCGGAAAAAAATTAATAATAATAATAATATTGTAGAATTAAAAACAGAAAAAGAAAATTTAACAAATAATTAATTATTAACGAGCCTGAAATTGTAAATTAAATAATATGGCTACTCAATTGGAATCTCCATTAAACGTAAAGAAAATGGCACATCGGCATCAAGAGTGTAATTAGGAATGTTTTTAATCAAAGTTGCCTTTTCCGAAAGTTTCCTCTTCATTTTAATCCAATTTCTATGACAAATGAAATTTTTCAATATTTTTTTCTCGTCCGGTAAATATAAAGAAAAAAAAAGTCGTATGCTGTTCCAAATATTACAGGGATTATGTTCCAGAAGGAATTTTTTTGGAATTTTCAAACATTTTAAAGTCGTCGCAGACATGATGAAAAATTTTTCGTTTAAATTTTCTTCTAAAAAAAAATTAATTAATAATTTTATTTATTTATTTATAAATTTTAATTACTTTTGTTTGTTACACGGAGGAAGTTAAATAATAAATTTTATTATTATTATTATTATTATTTTACGGTTGTTAAATTTGTACTCACCTAAACCAAAACAACCACCTTTACGAAAAAAAGCAACTTCCATAAAAATCGTTTCGACATTTTTTTCCTTTTTTAAATCTAAAATTGTTTTATTTGGTTTTTTTCTTATTTTTTCTAATTTTTCCCGACATTCTTTTAATATTTTTTTGTGATGATCAAATTCAAATTTATTTATATCATCATCATCATTATTTATATCCGTTGAATTTTTTGTTTGGACGCCGATTTCAACGACTTCCGGTTGATGATTATCTTAAATATTTTTTTTTATTTTATGACTCGTTTTTTGTTAAATTAAGTAAAAAAAAATCAAAATATTAATTATACGTACCTTCGTTAGTTTTTTCTCCTTCATTTTTTAAATTTAACGGTTTTTTTTCATTTTCGAAAGAATTTGTACCGGAAATCATTAGATTCGTTTCCTCTTCTCCCGTTATTTCATTCGTATTAAGAAGTATGGATGAATATTCACCTTTTTTAAAAATCGTATTTGAATTATCCCCCTTTTTAGGTTTGTAAAATTTATAATAGGTATTACCGAAGGAATCTTTTTTTTTCAATACTTGTAATTTGTATATTATTTTACTCGTTCCCTCCAAAATAAAAAAAGTCATTTGTGCATTTGATGAATTTGCATCTGGAAAGATGGCTTTTTGTAAAAAAAAACATGCAATTAAATAATAACCGTGCATATACTTACCTTTGATAATTTTATCAGGTGGAAATTCTATTATGGCACTGACTTGACAACATTTGACAATGACATTATCATCCCAAGTATCAAAATATGGAAATAACGAAAGTGCCCGTTTTATTTCTTCATTTTCTATTGTCAAAATTTTCTTCTCAGACATTTTTTTTTTTTTTTTCAAAACCGTTTAATCGATATTGCTATCGTTACAAAAAATATATATTTTACCTTATTTTGTTTAAGGATGCATTTAACCATAAACTTATTCATTTATTTAAATAAATAAATACTAAAATACCATTTGTAAAAAATACCTTCTGTAACAATAACTTCTCGATTAGTTTTATGAAATGTTATTTACTTTTTTTACAATCGAAAACTTTTTTTAAAAAAAAAACACATAATCATTAAACGGATTAATTTGACAGTTTTCTTTTACACAAATTTGTAAACAGGTATCAAAGGACAATCATTTATAAAATTAACAAATACAACAGTTTAAATATTTTCGAATTGATTTTAAAAAATGGCAATTTCATTAAAATATATTTGATTGCATTTGAGTTTAAATAATATATATTTTATTCGTAAGAGTTTTACATTGTATAAATAATGATAATTATTTTATTTTTTCATTCATTGATTGATTAAAAACAATATGATTTAAAAATCATCTTCTTCATATGGTTGAACACTGTTGTAATGTTCTCCCAGTTTATACATGTGTCTATGATAACTAATAATTAGACTGTCATTATTATCTAAAAATTCTTCACCCATAATTAATGGTGGACCATCAGCTTGAATTACTGTGATTGGTTTTTTAATTACATGTGACAATGCTCTTAATTCTACCTGTCCCCCCCAATTGGTTGTGTTGGCTATGTTGTTGCAATATTCGTTAAAGTCTTTTTCCGTCATCATTTCACCTGTATTTGAATTACTTAAAAATGGCAAATAATCAGATTGATTTTCTTTTATATGATTGCTTGTTTTTTTCCTAAGTTCTTTAACGCCATAATTAAAATTGGTTTTCATTTTTAATTGATGATCGATAGCATTGTACAAACAGTTACCATCAGCCTCTATGTTATAAATCATTAAACCTCTTTTTTTTAATTCGTCATTAATTTTTTCAGTTTCTATACTTCTGCTACCTGTTTTATTTTCTTCTTCCTGTTCTAAAATTCTTTTTTCTCTTTCTTTTAACTCTGCTGCTTTTTTATCTCTTCTTTTTTGAGCTTTCGAAACTTTATTGACAGGTTTACTATCAGTAATTTCGAGATTATCTATTGAATTTAATAAATTACTTTCTTGATTTTGATTATTAGATATTAGTTTCATTTGTTGAATTTCTTCATCATGTTTTTTTGAAAGTTGATTTTCAAGCGTCAAAATCTCTTCTTGAACTTCTTTTTTTTTTTTCTTATCCCCTTTGACAGCACTTTTTTTTAAACTTTGAATTTTACTTTGAAGTTCTTTCTTTTCTTTTTTGTGTTTCTTGATCAATATTTCCATGGGATCGCCTTCAATTTCCTCTTCCATATCTGTAAAATTATACTTAATTAAAATTATTTGTCATCTTTGATATAAAGAAAATTTTAAATTAAAAAGTAACAGGTATAACCTAAAATGGATAAAATTATTAAAATTATTTTTAGATACCTTATTAACTGATAATTCTCTTACCGAAAATTTTGAAATAAAATTAAATTTAAATTTACAATCAGTTAATTCACATAAATTCGTTAATTTTAAACTCTGAAAAAAAAAAAAAAAAAATTAAAAAGTTAATAAATTAAATTATATGTACTCGAATTTAAGAGAGAAATCGAGACTTAACGAGATATTATTAGATTCGATTAATCGAATCCGAATTAAGTCGTCTGCTACAATTGATATTTAAAAAAAAAAAAAAAAAAAAAAATACGATATGGCTTAAAAAAAAAAAATACGCATTTAGAAAAGTTAAATTTATTATGTACAAATCACTTATTAAAAATAACAATTTTGTGTTCATTTTATTGTCGAAATTTCAGTCATGGGACTTGTATTTCGCAGATTCTGTGAAATTTTAATTACAACGTCCAAAAAAAATATTTAAAAAAAAAATTAAGAAAAAAAAAAAATCCTTTGTCATCATCATTCCTTGTTTGCACGTAATATTATTTAATTTGACGCAATTTTTTTATTTTTAAATTACAAATGTATTTGTAAAATATATATATAAATTCCTTCTTAAGCTTTTCTTGGAATTATCCTAAATTTATTTTCATTAAAAATGTCTGAGGAAAATAATACAGGTGCTAGAAAAAAAGAGTATGATACAACAACATCAGTTGAGTCTGAAGAATCAGAACAGGGAAAAAGGTGAGTTTAATTCAAATAAAAATATACCTATAACCTTTTTTCTCTTTAACTTTTTTGATGAATCAGTTTCTATAAATTTAAAAAAATGTCTCGAGTAGACAACGAACAACCTCCCTCGGTCAAGGTAATTATGGAACATCTGGAGAAATTCCTGCTTCGCCTCCAAAATTTATTTCTTTAGAAGAATTGATGAGAGCTGCTAATGGTGTCACAAACATGGTTTTAGCACATGAAATTGCTGTCAATAAAGATTTTAAATTAGAAAAATTTGAAGCACCTCAAAACAGGTAAAATTTTTATAAAAAAAAATTTAAGCGTTAAATTATTATTTTTTTTATTATAATCAAATTAATAATAAAATTTAAATTTTATCAGTTTAGAGAAAAAAGTTGAAGATGTTGTTCACAGAGCATTTTGGGATGTACTTAAAACAGAATTATCTGAGGATCCTCCAAATTATACTCAAGCAATGGTTTTGTTGGGTGAAATTAAAAATGGTCTATTAGAGCTTTTACTACCCCAACACACAAAAATCAGACAGCAAATTTCTGAAGTTTTAGATGTGGAATTAATAAAACAACAAGCCAATGCAGGAACTTTAGATTTTCAGGTACCAACTATATATATTATTTGGCAATTTTTAAATTAAATTAAAGCAAATCAAATTTTCTATTTGTTTATTTTTTATTTTTAAATCAGCAATATGCTCAGTATGTCATATCCGTCATGGGAAAACTTTGTGCTCCTGTTAGAGATGAAAAAATTGCTAGCCTTACAAAAACGACAGATGTTGTCGAAGTTTTCAAAGGGATTTTGGAAACTATAGATTTAATGAAATTAGACATGGCTAATTTTACAATAAATGTTATGAGACCTCAAATTGTTGCCAACAGTATTCAATATGAAAAAAAAAAATTTGCTGATTTTTTAAAATTAGACCAAGGTAATTCCTAAAAAAATTAAATAAATTTATTTATTACAAATTTGGAAAAATTTTTAAATAATTTTTTTTTTTTATGTATTTTTATTTGGTTTACGATATTATTTACAGATTGTTTGATATTAACGAAAAAATGGTTAAGAAATCATTTGAGTGCAGCCGAACAATATGCAGAAAAATCTAAAAAAATTACAGCCGTTATTAATAGTGCTTACTTGGAATTGCTCGAATGGAATGAAACACAAGAATTTCCAGAAGTAATTTTCATTTTTAATTAAATATATTTAAAAAATAAATACGTATAAGATTACTTTAATACATTTTCATTAAATAAAACTTTCAGACGGCCATCATGGATAAAGGTCGCATACTCGATTTAAAAAAAGAACACGAAAAATTAATTTTAATAGGAGCCGTTTTGCTTCTCGCTTTTGCACAATCAGGACCGGATCTATGCTCCATACAAGATTTTAAAAATAAATTAAAAGATGATATATTAACCCTGTTAAACGCGGACAATCAAGAACGCCACGATTTAAAAGTCGTGCTAGAGGAAATTTCGGAAAAATTAAAACACGACATTGTGAAAGCTGTCGATCAGTACGACGTGGGAAGAAATCAAATAAACGTTGGAAATTTAGCATTAAAATTGGGAGAATTAACGGATAAAAATCACAAAATTAAATGTTTGCTACGTGAGTATAATTTAAATTTTCAAAATGAATTATTTATTTAACTTTTGAGAGTAGTTTACGTAGCAAAATATCATCATTATTTTTTTTTCTAGATCAAAGAATCAGAGAATTTTTATTGGATACCGTAACATCGCAAACGGCGGAACCTATGAAAATCCCTCCTGGATTTTCAAGTTTGCAACAGGAAGTGACGCAATTAGCAGGAAATTTTCTTCGTTTAACTTCTCACAATCGAGCCGTTTACGAAGAATATTACACGAAAATAATTGAAGAATCTCTACCGTAAATTCCTTGATTTCATAAAAAAAAAAAAAAGGGGTCCATTCAAAGAAAAGTTTTATGAACATTTTTTACCTTAAACTACTACTACATCCCTCATTTCCATAAATATATATTTTGGCAAAATAAAATTTAAAAAATGAAAAATGATTAAATTAAAGGCACATTTTCTGAATATTTACAACCGAAAAAAAAAAAAAAAATTTATTAAAATAATTTAATAATGTATTTATTTGAGTATAAATATATATAAATAATCGGCTGGTACGATTGAGTGCCTTTTTTATTTATTTATTTATTTTTAAGGACATTTACATTATTTTAAATCGATGATAATAATAATAATAAGAGTTAAACTAAAAATTGAATTATTCGATGCAACAATAAATTTAAAAAAATTACAGGGTTTTTTTTCTATTTTGGATTTATTACATCGATGATAATAATACTATCCGAAAGCTAAAGGAATCGTTATTTAAAAAAAAAAAATTCTTAAAATTAATTTTATGGTTAAATAATTGATAACCTTACTTAGCTTTTGATTTTTTATTATTTTATTTTATTTTATTGCTAACTCGAGGTTTAGTTTTATTATTTTAATAAAAAAAGAAAATTTTTTATTAAATTTTTTAGATTTAGTTATGATAAATTATTTACAATTCTTTTGTTTATAAATTTCTAACGGTAGTGATTTGATTAAACTAATCATAGAAATAATAATAATAATATAATTTTTTTTTACTTTATAATAATATATAAATTATGTTTAAAGTATATTTATATATATAATTTTTACTACAATGTTTATTAATTATGAAATTATACATAATAACCGTACTTTTTGAGTGCATTTGTGAAATGTATTTTGTTTTTTTTTTTTTTAAGCAATAAATTGTTGATTTTTTAAATAAGTAAAAATTAATTTAACATCTAAAAAAAAAAATTTCTTTTGATCAAAATACTATTTTATATATATTATTATTGAATTTTTATAAAAAATGAAATTAAGGCTGAGGAAGATTACTAAATTCATAAGCACCAAAAGTTTCGTTAGGAACGTGTTCCGTTTTAGGTATCCATTTTAGGGAAGCAATCGTTTGTTTTTTTACCAACAGCATTAATGATTCGGCAGGAGATTCTTTGTTTGCCCCCCTTCTCGGTAAATCTTTATACACGTTAATTTCTTCAACGTGAAATGTTTTCCAAACGGGAGATGGTTGTCTTAATATTAATCTCATGGCTACTAAATTTTTCCATTCTACAATGCTTTCGGTAGCTGGAATGCAAACAATATCTTGACTCCCCGTTTCGTAATGAGGATATGGCATAATAATTTTTTTTGGAACGGATTTTATCCAGTCGGTTGTTGTGTCACTCTTACAGTTATTAGCAGAGGACGCATTCGATGTATTGTTTCCCGTGTTATCATTATCTGAGAAATTTAAATTAATTTTAACTAAAATACTCAGCCACATGGTATAATAATTTCGAAAAGTTATTTCTCCTACTTGTGATGGCATTGAAAATATTAGATCTAAAACAGCACAACCTGAATTTGTTATACTGTCATCGTTTAAACTTATACCGACAGGTCCTTTTACGCTAAATTCAACAGTTTCGCGTTCGTGACGATAACTTTTTGTTGCATCTTGTAAATTTGTATTACTACAACTCGATGTCGACGGAGTACTACATTTACCTATCTCCGATTGCATTTTATAAATAATTAAATCAATCAATCAATCAATCACTTCTTTATTAATAAACAAACTTTCGAACGTAGTTACCGCTATTGATCGTGGCAGGAACCAACAGTCATATAAAAGTTATTCTGCTAAAATGCGGTTGCCCCCGTACTGTTTTTGATACATTATTATTATTATTATTATTAAACTTTTTCAACCAAAAAAAAATTTTTATGATATAACTTATAATGAAAACGATTGAATTTTTATTAAAAATAAAATATAATATTTATTTAATTCCCGTTCAAATTATTTTATTTAGTTTTAAATGACAATGTTAAATATATTGGACATGGCCAATAATTTTGCAACTCGTCTTTGGAAACATTCTATGTCACAAAACCTTAATCCTGCCGCTTTAATGGAAACTTTTAACACAAATATTTTTTTACAAAAGTTAGGATTGTCATGGGTTTTAAATCATGCGCCTGCTTTTTTTATCAATAGTAATCAAGCAAGTATTAAATTTATTTTTAAATTTTGTTTATTTTCTCAAATAATAATAATAATAATTAATTTTCAGATTGAAATTTTACATGAACCACATTCATTTTATAATTTATTATTAAGACAAATTGAAAATGCCAATGAAAGAATTGTACTTTCTTCTCTTTATTTGGGAACTGGTTTATTAGAAAAAAATTTGGTGCAAGTTTTACAGAAAAGATTGCAAGAGAAACCTAATTTAAAAGTTAAAATATTGTTAGATTGTACGAGAGGATCAAGGGGTAAAATAAATTCCAGACAAATGTTATTACCACTTTTAAAAAATTTTGAAAACTCCTGTAAAGTATGTTAAGGTTTTTATTTTAAATTTTTTAATACTAATTAATTTTTTAAATTAATCATGTCTGATTTATAAATTTTATAGGTAAGTCTTTATCAAAATCCGAATACTCAAAATCCTTTAATGTCATGTCTTCCAACGAAATATCAAGAAATTGCAGGACTCCAACACATTAAAATTTATTTATTCGATGACAATTTCATTATAACTGGGTAAAATAATTTTTTTCTGAATGGCTTTCAAAATAAAAGTATTAGTAAATAATTTTTCAAATTTTTTTTTTACAGGGCTAATTTAAGTAGCGATTATTTCACAAATAGACAAGACAGATATATGTTTATTAAAAAAACTAAAAAATTATGCGATTTCATCGAAGGACTAATCGATAAAATCAGAGAATTTTCTTTTAATTTAAATTCTGATGATACATTAAAAATAGAAAATTCTTGGGATTTGGATCCTAGTAAAACAGATTCAAAAACTTTTAATTTTGCAGCTTCAACATCTATAAAAAATTATTATCAAAGCTTTATCGATGAAACTCCCACGACATCAGGTAATTTTAAAAAAATATACAATATCTCTAAATATCGAAACTTTTCTTTTTTTTTTTTTAATTTTTTTTTTTCTACTCCCCCATTTTCATTACAAATGAAAATTTACTTAATGCTATTGTTATTATTTTAGATGAAGGTGATACTGTGATATTTCCACTTTTGGAAATGGGACCTTTTAACATTCACACAGACAGTCAAGTGACGAATAAACTTTTGGAAAAATGCGATGAAAATTTTAACTTGCATCTCACGACTGGTTATTTTAATTTAACCGAATCATATGTAAATACAATCATTCACAAATCGAAAGCTGATTTTAAAATTTTAATGGCACATCCCACAGTAAGCAGTTTTAAATTTACCTGTACCTAAACCTTTCAAGAACGTTCAATATACGCATTTTTTTTTTTATTTTCCAGGCTAACGGTTTTTACAATGCTAAATTTCCCGCTGGAGGAATACCTTTTGCGTATACTCACATAGCTTCTATGTTTCTTAAAAAAATAAACGTTAATAAACAATCCCACAGGATAAAAATGTTTGAATACAAAAGGCCGGATTGGACGTATCATGCCAAAGGCCTCTGGTGTAGTTCTCAAGACTTCGAATTGCCTTTTATCACAATGATAGGCTCTCCAAATTTTGGTAATTTTGTTAAATTTAAATTTATTTGTTTTTATCAATTCCTACCTTTCATAATAAAAAAAAAAAAATTCCAGGAGAAAGATCGGTAAAACACGATTTGGAATGTCAATTTCTTGCCGGTACTCTGAATGAAAATCTTCAATATGAATTATCACTGGAAAGAAAAAATTTATATAATTATTGTCATTTATTCACCGAGGATACGTGGTTACAATCAGACAGAAAAATACCATATTGGGTTAAAGCTGTGGTTTACATGTTTAGAAGTTATTTATAATAGTTTTTTTTTTTTTTTTATATATACACAGTATTATAATTCCTAGTAGTAAAATTAAAATTATTTTATAAATTAATGTTGTTAATAATATTTTATAGTTGATGTTCTGGAGAATGGGGGGAAAAAAGGGAGTAAAATAGGGAAAATATGAATGAAAAGAAAAAACATGGCGTGTAAATTTATGTAACTCATTTCGCGAATTATTTATCGATAATTCGATTCGATAAAAAAAATTATTAATTAATAATTAAAAAAATTAAAAATATATTTGTAGTTTGAATTAAAAAGAAAAGAAAGAAAAATTGGGTATTTTTTTTTAGAAACATACGCTATCTAACGGTGACAATATATAATAAAACGAAGTAAGAACAAGAACAACAACAACAACAAACGGTGGTACAAAGTACAAGAATCAAGTGCAAATTAATAGCGCGAATATACACGTTATTATTATTATTATTATGAAATGTAATAGTTGTTATCCTTCCAATGGATGTAAAAATCGTAGCTGCAATGGTTACATAATATATTCAGTTGTTACGGGGATTCATTGTGGTAAGGTGTGAGTGCGCGGCGCGGCGGCGATGTTAACATATTTATTTTCGTACACTTGATATTTGACAAATTATTATTATTATTATTATTATTAATTTTTTTTCATCCTTTATTTATTTATTTATTTTTTTTTTTTTTATAAAACATTATATATAATAATTTTTTTTTTAAAAAAAAGGATAAAATTTTGTTGTTGTTTGTTTTTGTTTGTTTTTGTTTTTTATTTTTTTTTAATTTAATTTTAAACAAGTAGGTTTGTGTATATTTTATTTATTTTATTTTTTTATTAATAACTTTCTACTCTCGACGACGAAAAAACGTACAAATTAAATAAATAAATAAATAATAATAATAATAATAATATTTAACGCGTTTTTAATTTTTTATACGGTAAAAAGTTTTTTTAATAAAAAATTTTCATTTAATTTTTCCGGTAAAAATTACCAACAGTAATTATTATTATTATTTATTTATTTAATTATTTAATTAATTAACGCTCGTTTGAAACGATTTAAATTTAATTTAAATTTTTTTTTACCGAGGAAAAAAAAAAAAATTAATAAATAAATGAAGAAATAATTTTTTTTTAAAAATGCCTTTTGAACTGCCATCTACCATCGATTAACGGAAAAATTAATAATAATAATAATAATAATAATAATAATTATTATTATTATTATTATTATTAATATTATTATTTAACAGTAGGTGAAAGAGCAGTTGGCCAAACGAGATAAAAAAAAAAAAAAATTATTTTTGAACTTTATAAAAAAAAAGGCAAAAAGTTTATTTGTTATTAATTAACATAAATATTTAATAATAATAATAATTTGTATGTTAATACTAAAAAATTACATATATTATTATTATTATTATTTATTAAATACACGTGTGTGTTTAATTATTATTATTATTAATAAATTATCGATAAGTAATTTTGATCGGTTTAATGGACGTACTTGAAAAATTTTTTTTTTTGCAAATCGATTTTAATTAATTATTAATTAATTATTAATTATCAATAGATGAATTAATTGGTAACAATAATAAAAAAAAAATTGAGGACAATTAGGACTCATTAAAATTAGTTAACATAAGCAATTTGTTTAAATAAAAAAAAATTGTTTATAAATATTTTGCAAGTCGAATTAAAAAAAGGAAAAAAAAACTCAAACTAGGATTTTTTATTAAAAAAAAAAAAAACAGAAATTCGCGAATGTAAAAAACGCGACCGATTAAATTTATTACTATTATTATTATTATTATTATAACTACGAAAATAATGAAAACACCACGTGGTGTGTGCGTGTGCGTTAAAATTAGTTTTTTTTGTTTTTAACGCAATTTCTTCGTAAGATTTGTAAACATGAATGACACCGTAAAATTACAAACACTCACATTATTATTATTATTATTATTATTACTAATCAAATTACAACCGCAGCAACGCACACACAAACGACAGCAAAAAAAAAAAATTTAGTTCATTGAATAAAAAAGTTTAAACGAGAGAGAGAGAGAGAGAGAGAGAGAAAAAGGTATCGAATTTAAATTTTTTTTTTTTTTGTTACAATTTGTTTATTTATTTAATGTCATTGAACTAATGAGTCTCTCTTATTTTTTAATTACTTTGCAAAATTACAAAATTTTTTATTGTTATTATATAACGAGAGTGGGGAGGGAGGCGGGAAAATATTTATTTAGGAAAATTTGGAAAATGTCCCTTCCCTACCCTCACTCCCCCCCCCCTAAAAAAAAGGTAAACCTCCGACCTTAAAATGATAAAAATTTTAATGATTAATTTTTTAGGATTTCGTTTGTCGTTGTTTGCGCGGTATCATCGGCTCATGTTTATCTCGCACTTTGTTTGTTTGTTTGTTTGTTTGTTGCCTGTTTTGTTTGTTAACTTTAATTACAAAAATTTCTAAATTTGGAAATTTTTTATTTTAGTAGCAGTAGTAGTAGTAGTAAAAAATTGATTTAAAAAAAAAAAAAAAATTTTCATTTTCATCACGATGATAAAAAAAATTTTCCAACCGTTATTATTATTATTATTATTACCATTATTATTATTATTATTATTATTATTATTATTATTATTATTTTAATGCATTATTTAAACGTTTTGCTTACCTTTTTCTTTTTCTTTTTTTATACTAAATTTAGGTCAAGAGAAAAAAAAAAAAAATTACATTTAAATCACAAAAAAAGGGACAAATGACTTTTAAGACTGGTTTTTTAAAATTTTCTTTTTTCTTTTTCCATTTTCCTTTTTAAACAAATAATATCGTCGATAATAATAATAATAAGTTGATGATAAGACAAACGAATGATTGATAAGAATCCATTAAAATTATTTAAATAATAATAATAATAATTAATTTTTTTTCTTTTCGCAATATAACGAATTTAACCTTAAACTTGCTTTTGAATTTTTTTTTATTTAATTTTTTTTTCGCGCCATTTTTTTTTTAAAATAACAAACGGGTAGTACCTGCCAAAATTTAATTATAGTTATGTATTTATATATATAAACGTGACACGAAATTATTATTATTATTATTTTTTAATAATAGTAATTACGTAAAACAAATATTAAATTAGAAAAAACCCGAGTCGTCGTTTTCGTCATTAAGCGGCCATTTTTAATTTTTTCTTTTTTTACAATAAATAATAATAATAGGTACTCTTTCAGGTATCTTAATTAAATTTTATTTATTTATTATTTCAAGGCAACAACAAAAAAAATTTTTTTTTTTTTTTTTGCAAATTAAACTGGTTTTAATAAAAATTTGTGCCAATTTTTTATTTAAAAAAAAAAAAAAACTAAAACTTTAACCTCTTTTTTTATAAAAAAAAAAAATTAAGGTTCGTGTATACGATTGAAATAATAATAATAATAATAACAATTATTATTATTATTATTATTATTTCAAGGTTTTATTTGTATTTATCGATAAAAAAAAAATAATAATAATATTCTTACCTAATGCAGAAACTATTTTTTTTTTTTCTTCATTTTTTAAAATAAAAATCTCTTTGTCGTTTTATTTTCAAGATTTTATTGCGTGTGTGCGCGTGCGCGTACGTGTTTCGTACCTGAAAGGTACTTAAGATAAATTTAGAAAAAAAAAAAAAAAACATTAAAGCGTTATTATTAATAATAATATACGGTCACTTCATTAGTCGAAACGACTCTTCATCGCGATACATCAGGTAAATTTAACATTTTGACGTGGAAGAAGAAAAAACAGGGAAAAAAAAGAAAAATTTCCCTTATTTTCTTCGGCTTGTACCATCTGTCTTCTGCTTTTCTCTCATTTTGACGTCATAACGTAAATAAATCGATTGATTATCAATGATTCCACAATAATTTTTAATTTAATTATTTAAAAAAAAAAAGAAAAAATTGTTTAATCATTATTATCATTATTATTTCAATAAATTTTGCAATGTGAGAGAGAGAAAAAGAGAGAGAAAGAGAGAGAGAGAGGATAAAAAAAATGAATAAAAGTCACATTCACCTTTTGATCACCTAATTTGGATATTTAAAAACGATAAAAATTTTTTTTTTCTTCTCATTATGTTTAATACTTATCAATACTTATCAATGAGCGTGTTTTTTTAAAGGAGTCAATGACCTTTTTGTTTTTACTACTCATTTTAATATGTTTTTATTTACGTGAATTAAAAAAAAAATCCATCGGGAACCGTCGAATGTGTGAGAAATTTTTTATTTTGAAAACGACGAAATGATAAAAACGCACGTAATACGACGAAACGCACGCGTAAAATTTAAATTAATGGCGATAATTATTATAGAGATAAAAAAAATAAAAAAAAAATTCGGTTGTTCCTTCACACGGTCGGCCATTTTGATGATTGTTCCGTTTCTCACAATATTCCAGATTCCTTTTTTTTTTTACTCTTACCAAAAACAAAATTTATACTTCCTTATAATACTAATATTAATAATTTTCTCTAGAATTTTCCATGTTTTGATCGTGTATTGAATTTAACATCCGTGTTATTGTGTTTTGTGTGCGTGCGTG